>NC_133377.1:41904880-41909880 GCF_049309525.1 Garra rufa
CAAACGCCATATTTACGTTTAATGAAGACAATACGAGTCACGCAGAGATGTTTGCATCTCTAACTCGCTAGGGTTGTCCTCATATCTTAAGTATGTCTTATTGCTGAATGATAGCAGAAGTATTCATTATATAAATACACAATTGAAAACTAAAGTATTACAATGCCATACATGCTGGCTGTTATTGTTGTATAAAATGTTATGTAAAAATTATTAATTCTTTTTAGTTTATTTATTTATTTATTTAATATACATATAAAAATGTAATGTAAAAATTATTATTTTTAAATATATATATATTGTTTTTAAGTTTGTTTTATTATTTATTTTAAATTAATATATTTTTAATGGTTTATTTAATTATATTTTTAATTCATATATTTATTTATATTTGTTTTTTAAACATGCAAATAAAAGTATAATGTAAAAATAATTATTTTATTTATTGTTAATATATATTTTTTCATTTTTAAAGTTTGTAGTATATATTTTAAATAAATATATTTTATTTTCATGCAGTATTGCAGGGTGTAATGTAAAAATAATTCATTTAATTATATTTTTAATTAATATATATATATATACCGGTGTGTGTGTGTGTGTGTGTATATATATATATATATATATATATATATATATATATATATATATATATATATATATATATATATATATATATATATATATATAGTTTTTAAGTTTGTTTTATTATTTATTTTAAATTAATATATTTTTAATGGTTTATTTAATTATATTTTTAGTTCATATATTTATTTATATTTGTTTTTTAAACATGCAAATAAAAGTATAATGCAAAAATAATTATTTTATTTATTGTTAATATATATTTTTTCATTTTTAAAGTTTGTAGTATATATTTTAAATGAATATATTTTATTTTCATGCAGTATTGCAGGGTGTAATGTAAAAATAATTCATTTAATTATATTTTGAATTAATATATGATGTATTTATAATTTTATTTTTTGAACATGCATATAAAAGTATAATGTAAAAATAATTATTTTAATTACATTTTCAATAAATATATGTATTTTTATCTTTTTCTTAAATATACATAAAAGTATAATGTAATATTTAAATATGTTTGAATGTATTTAATTAAATTTTTAAGGTTTGTATTATTATTTATTTGAAATATATATATATATATATATATATATATATATATATATATATATATATATATTTTAATGCAGTAGTGCAGGGTGATCCAGATCTAATGAAAAAAAAATACATTCTCAATTAATTTTTTCATTTATAATTTTTTTTTCTTATTAGTTATTTAAAATTGTAAATATTACATATGAATAAATGTTTTGTAAAAAAAAAAAATTATATATATATATATATATATATATATATATATATATATATATAGCTAGTTTTTTTTTAATTATGTTTTTTTAAAAATAGCCAAATGTAAAAAAAACATAATTGAATAAAAAAAACCTGAAAACTGAAGAAAAAATTTAATTCACAAAAACTTAATTCAAATCAAACTCTTTAATTACTCAATATGAGTGCACTTAAACACCATACAACACGGATACTCGAGTATTTTAGGATTTGGGTTCATTTTAAAGTTTAAAAGTGAGTTTTTTTCTTAGCAAATGCTGCTAGTGCCATTATCACAGTGTTAATTGTGGTCTCTGAAGCAGCTGTTGTCTCTAATTACAGTGTAGTACAACGTTGTGTTTTGGTCACATGATCTTCATGAATGAATATTTCATCTGCATCACTATTACCTCACTATATCGCTGAAGGGGCACAGAGTTTATCATCACATATTCATGAGGGCAGCGTTTTTCCGTCTCTGTATTTTCACAGCGCTGTGAGTCTGTTTTGCTTTGGTCCAGTCTGTGCCGGTCTGAGATGGTTTTGTGGGAAGGCGGTTTAGCTCACAGGAAACCTGCATTGGTTTGGGCCAATCCAAACACAGCTCTGAGTAAATAAACAGCCGGACTGTGATGATAACTGAGAGAAAGCAGCTCTATCTGTGTGTGTGATAGCGCACGTGTGTGTGTTTTAGGATTAGACTTTAAAAGCCCATTGTTCACTCTCAGCTCTTTCGCTTTCACTGTTATTATAGTGTTCGTCATTTAAGTTTGGTTGGTTTTATGTTTTCAGTTTTCATTTTAATTTTACTTTTAGTCATTTTTATTATTTTTATGTTTTCTGCATGGCTTTAATTTTTTTTTTTTAGTTAAATTTTTTGTCTTAAGATGCACATCAGTAATGTTTTTTTTTTCTTTCCCTAAGGCATGTTTATAAAAATTACTTTAATGTCTTAATTGAACTATGGTCTAATCCTGGCTTAGTTTAAGCCTTGTCTGTGAAACCAGGCCTTAGTATTTTAACTTAAGTTAGTCACCAGAGCAACATTTCTATTTTTTTTATGTTAAAGGTTTTTATCTAATAATATTTATATTTCAAGAATATTTTCAAATATAGAGACAAATCTTTATTGGCATGATTATTCACATGTGCAATATTAAATGGTGTTATTTTAGTATTATTTATACTATTATAGTTTTATAAATATTTAGAATTTTTATTTTAATAGTAGTTTAATTTGAAGTATTTTTTAATTTGCTTTTGTCTTTTTTTGTCATTTTTATTATTTTATATTTGAAATTTTTAGTTTTAGCTTCAATTTCAACTTGATTATTTCAGTTAGTTGCCCAAGCAACATTTAAAAATTTTCAAAAGTCTTCAAAATATTTTCCATCTAATATTTAATGTATTTTATTTTATTTTATTATTTTTAATTTAATTTTATTTTATTTTAAACTTAGAATATTGATGATGATAATAATATTTTTTTTACAATATTATATTCACTATATAATGTTTATATATATTTTTTTACTTGCAGTTTTATCATTTTATTTATTATTTTATTGTTTTATCTTGTTTTATTATTTTAGCCACTCTGAACACCTTAGTATCTGCCTAGCAACATCCTGGAAACCACAAGTAGCACATTTTTCCCAAAAAAATTCGAGTTTGTCTCTGTTTACTTAATTAGCATATTTGTTTAACATACACATGTTGTTTTATTATTTTAGCCATAATATAAATCATTTTTTTATTTTTTTATTTTATAATAGTATTATATTTTGTTATTTTAGCCACTCTAAACACCTTAGCATCTGCCTAGCAACATGCTGGCAACCACCAATAGCACATTTTATAAAAAAGAAAAAGAAAAAAGGTTTAGTTTCTCTCAATTTTTATTTATTTATTTATTTTTATTATTTTTTATTTTATTTTATTTTATTTTAGCCACTCTAAACCTTAGAATCTGCCTATTAACATCCTAGCAACCACCAATAGCACATTTTATTAAAAAAGTAGTTTCTCTCAGTGTACTTAATTAGCATACTTGTTTAACCTACACATGTTGTTTTATTATTTTATTTTAATTTATTTTATTAGCCACAATACAAATCATTTTTATTTTATTTTATTTTATTTTATTTTATTTTATTTTATTTTATTTTATTTTATTTTATTTTATTTTATTTTATTTTATTTTACTTTATTTTATTTTACTTTATTTAATTTATTTTATTATTTTAGCCACAATACAAATCATTTTATTTTATTTTTATTTTATTTATTTATTTTTTTGCTTTGCTTTGCTTTGCTTTATTACTTTTTACTATTTTGTTTCATCATTTTATTTTATTATTTTAGCCACAATACAAATATTTTTTATTTTATTTTTTTGCTTTGCTTTATTACTTTTTACTATTTTGTTTCATTATTTTATTTTATTATTTTAGCCACAATACATATAATTTTTTTATTTCATTTTATTTCATTTTAGCCACAATACAAATAATTTTATTATTTTATATTACTATTTTGTTTCATTATTTTATTTAATTATTTTATCTACAATACAAATAATTTTATTTTATTTTGTTATTTTATTTATTTTATTTTAGCCACAATACAAATAATTATTTTATATTACTATTTTGTTTCCTTATTTTATTTTGTTATTTTAGCTACAATACAAATAATTTTAATTTAATTTAATTTATTTATTTATTTATATATATTTATATATATTATTTATTTTAGCCACTTTAAATAAGATTTTTTTTAAACAGTTTTATTTTAAATTTAATTTCTAATTATTATCTGTTGTGCTTTTGTCATAATAGTTATAGTTATTAATAATAATGCTGGTGTTTTTCTGTGCAAAATGCACCTCTGGTTGCTTTTTTACAGCATGTTACTTAGTTACTTAGTAATAAATAAAATAAATAATGTCAAGTAAATACAAGTAAAAAATAACTACAAAATATAATTAAAAGTACTAAAATGACTCAAAGTCCCTTTCACTGAGGTGTACTGTAGATGCTGTCAATCATCTGTCTCCGCCTCCATGTGGGTGGAGCCACTCAGCCACGCCCCTCCCTCTCTGTTTCAAACACACTCCACATGCGTTTAGAGTTTCTTCCAGAGGAATGAGTGTGAGGATGGATCTCTGCTCTCCGTGTCTCTGGCAGTAACTCCCTGCGAAGTCAAACCCGCGTGTCTGGGCTGTGTGTGTGGCGAGCGTGATGTCGTGGGGCTGTGGATTAAAGTATCTGTTTTCTCTTCCTCCGGTTCTGCAGCAGGCGGGCGTCTGCGCCCTCAGGGCTCCCGATGACTTCTCACGGCTGGAGATGGTCCAGCGGCTGGCCAAAGACGGATATCGCTTCCTCCAGAACCAGAACTACAGGCTCCCGGATCGCTCCGCTCAGGTAAGACGGCCCGAGCTCGCACCTGAACCTGTTGGCATGGCGACAGCAGGTCAGGGGTCACATTAAGGGGGTCAGGTGAGGAGACTCACCTTGTCACCTGTTGAGGAGTTTCTGAAACTTTTCTAAAGCTCATGCACTCTTAAAAATAAAGAACCAGAAGATTTAAAAGATTTTCTTACTTAAATTTGTCTAAGTTTTTTTTATTTAGAACAATTA
>NC_133377.1:41914880-41935245 GCF_049309525.1 Garra rufa
AATACTTTTATCAGTGCTATTAGTTTTTCTTTTTCTATTTAGCTTTCATTTTGTTTACATAATTGATAATTTAGTGTTGTTTATCTATTATTATAGTGTTTATTCATATTTTGAATTAGCTTTTATTTTTTATATTTTCATTTTAATTTGTTTATTTTAGTAATTTGTGTCATTTTTATTTGTTTTTATATTTTTAGTTAATCTTAGTTTTGTGTATAAATATCAGTTAATTTAGTATTGTTTAGATTCTTTTAATTTATTCATTTATATTTAATATAGTTTGAATTGCCCATTTTTGTTTTGTTTTAATTGTAATATTATATTAAGTTTTAGTAAATTTTATTATGTGCTTTTATCATTTCTATTAGTTTTTTTCTATTTAGCTTTATTTTTGGTGTTTAAATAATTGATAATTTAGTGTTGTTTATCTGTTTTTATAATGTTTATTCATATTGTGAATTAGCTTTTATTTTTATATTTTCATTTTAGTTTATTTTAATAATTTGACGTGTTTTTGTCATTTTTTATTCATTTTTGTTAACTTTAATTTTGTGTATAAATATCAAGGTCAATATAGTATTGTTTAGATGCTATTACAATATTTATAATTTTTTTATTACAATTTGAATTTCCTATTTTTATTTAGTTTTTAATATTATATAAGTAATTAATTAATATAAGTTTTAGTAAATTGTATGTGCTTTTATCATTGCTATTCGTTTTTCTTTTTTTATTTCTATTTAGCTTTCATTTTGGTGTTTAATTAATTGATAATTTAGTGTTGTTTATATGATATTATAGTGTTTATTCATATTTTGAATTAGCTTTTATTTTAATTTTCATTTGTTTATTTTAGTAAATTGATGTGTTTTTGTCATTTTTATTTGTTTTTATATTTTTATTTAACTTTACGTTATATGTATTTTTATTTTAATATTATTTTAAGTATTTAAATACTTTTATCAGTGCTATTAGTTTTTCTTTTTCTATTTAGCCTTCATTTTGTTTACATAATTGATAATTTAGTGTTGTTTATCTATTATTATAGTGTTTATTCATATTTTGAATTAGCTTTTATTTTAATTTTCATTTGTTTATTTTAGTAAATTGATGTGTTTTTGTCATTTTTATTTGTTTTTATATTTTTATTTAACTTTACGTTATATGTATTTTTATTTTAATATTATTTTAAGTATTTAAATACTTTTATCAGTGCTATTAGTTTTTCTTTTTCTATTTAGCCTTCATTTTGTTTACATAATTGATAATTTAGTGTTGTTTATCTATTATTATAGTGTTTATTCATATTTTGAATTAGCTTTTATTTTTTAGATTTTCATTTTCATTTGTTTATTTTAGTAATTTTTATTTGTTTTTATATTTTTATTTAACTTTACGTTTTTCTATAATTATCAAGGTCAATTTAGTATTGTTTAGATGCTATTACAATATTTATAATTTTTTATTACAATTTGAATTTCCTATTTTTATTTAGTTTTTAATATTATATTAAGTTTTAGTAAATTTTATGTGCTTTTATCATTGCTATTAGTTTTTCTTTTTTATTTCTATTTAGCTTTCATTTTGGCGTTTAATTAATTGATAATTTAGTGTTGTTTATATGATATTATAGTGTTTATTCATATTTTGAATTAGCTTTTATTTTTTATATTTTCATTTTCATTTGTTTATTTTAGTCATTTTTATTTGTTTTTATATTTTTATTTAACTTTACGTTTTTCTATAATTATCAAGGTTAATTTAGTATTGTTTAGGAGCATCTAGCGAATACATGAACTGGTAAAATGCAAATCCTGAATGCTTGCAAAACGTCTGCCAGATGCATGAATGAAAACGTAAGACTGATAGGAAGAATAAAGCTGAGGGAGGTCAGGTGATGAGGTAATATCCTGGAGAAGCAGGGATGCGGTTTTCCTGCAGGAACTGGAAGATGGGAAGAGTTCCTGCGTCTGATGTGGTTATGATCTCATCTGGTTTAGCTGCTGCTTCTGGATGAGCGTTGAACCTTTATTATCTCTAAAATACCTTGCTGCTGGTCGATCGCATCATTCTGTGCTCAAAAATTATGCCAAATACCATAATTAAGTTTGCTTGAGAAAGCCAAACTACTGAAATGCTTTTTGAACTACTCATTATTATTTATCTATCTATCACTAGCCAAACCTAGCAACTTGAATAATGCTAGTAACTTGCAAATGTTAGAAACATGCTAGCAACATGTTAGTAACAAAGGTGACTGTGAAAATAAATATGCATTGTTTATCCTTTAGATCTTTCATTCGAAAAATTCACAAAATTCTAACCTTTCCTTGAAGCAAAACGTTGGAAACTGAGGGGGAAATCTCATTATGAAATAAATGTTTTTCTCTAGTTCACGTTGGCCTCAATTATTGGCACCCCTAGAAATTTGTCTAAGTAAAATATCTCTGAAGGATATTCCCATTAGTATTACAATTGTTTTAGCACAGCAGGGTGGCTAGGAGTATAAAATTGTCCAGCCATGACTTTCTGTTCCACAGGATTATAAATATGAGGAACACAAAAGCCAAATTCCCTTAATCGTCCATCACAAGAAGTAAAACCAAAGAATGTAGTTCTGATGTGCAGAACAAGTTTGTTGAGCTTCACAAAATAGAAAGTGGCTGTAAGAAAAGAGCTAAAGCATTGAAAATCCCCGTTCACACCATCAGGGCAACAATTAAGAAGTTCCTGAACTAAAGATGTTTCAAATCTGCCTAGAAGAGGATGTGTGTCTGTATCATCCTAATGCATGATAAAGAGGAGAGTTTGAGTGGCCAAAGACTCTCCAAGGATCACAGCTGGAGAATTGTTGAGTCTTGGGGTCAGAAAGCCTAAAATAAAATGATCAAACAGAGGGTTTCAAGAAAGAATCCTCCTGGCTCACTCAAAAACAAACTCCAGCATATTCAATTGTCAGATGCTATTGGAACTTCAAACAGGACTGGCTTCAATGGTCAGATCAAACTAAAAATGAGCTTTTTGGCAGCTAACCCTCCAGATGGTTTTGGTGCGGACAGGGATGAAAAAGTACCCCATGTCCACGGTTAAAAATACTGCTGGGTCTTTAATGTTGTGGACCTATTTTTCTGCCGGAGGTCCTGGACATCTTGTTTAGACACATGGCTTCATGGATTCTATCAAATACCAGCAGGAAAAAAATCAAAACCCGACTGCCTCTGTTAGAAATCTTATAATGGGCCATGGTTGCATCTTCCAGCAGGACGATGATCCAAAACTAACATCAAAATCAACACAAAAATGTGTGACTGAGCACAGAATGAAGCTTCTACCATGGCCATATCCCTGACCTGAACCCTCTATAGAAACTGAAGAGATGAAGCACCAACATGAATCTGGGAATAAAGAGATTCTGGAGAATCTAGAGAGATTCTGTTTGAAGGAATGGTCTCTGATCTCTTGTCAGGTGTTCTCCAAACTCATTAGACATTGTTGGAGAAAACTCAGAGCTGTTATCTTGGCAAAAGGTTGTTGCAATAATTGGGTGCCAATAATAGTGGCCAACGTGAACTAGAGAAAAACATTTATTTCATAATGAGATTTCACCTCTAGGTTCTATTGTTTTACTTCAATGACAGGTTAGAATTTTGTGAAATTTTTAAATGAAAGATCAAAAGGATAAATTATGCAGATTTATTTTCACATCCACCTTTGCTTATATTTACCAAGGGTGCCAATATTAGTGGAGGGCACTGTGTGTAAAACATTCAAGCTTTAAGCTTTAAAACTACATTAAACTTCAATCTACAAAAGACCGAAAACCTTCAAACTTTTAAAATCTCGTAAAACTTTTTCAAACTTGGTCAGACTTTCTCAAGTCAACTTAAAAGTCTGTCTTAATGAAATTTTTTTTAAATCTAATTGCCTTTCCTTTTGCATCTTCAAACCAGATTCATCATCATATTGTGTCGTCTCAGTTCCTGTGAGACTCATTTAGACGTTCACAATGTAGCTCTTCTGTTACGTAACGCTCTCACCGCTCTCTCAAAATGGAAATAATATATTTATCAAGCATTGACATTTAAATATGTGCTCACATAATAGCAGCGCTCGGTGTGTTGATGTTGGAAAGGCTGGAGAGAAACACGGCCAGCGCAGATAAACTGTTTGTTATCGTTTGCATCGCCAACATTTTTCCCAGCCACATCTGGCCTGCTGTTTGTTACTGTAGGTGTTTTTCCCTGGAGTTACGTAACTGCTGTAAAATCTTATTAGCGAGTGGTGCTTTTTATAAACACATCTGATCTGATATCCGTGCTTGCTTTGGAGCGTTTCGGGAATGTTTGGGAAACATTCCATGTTTGTTCTGGTTTGAATAATTTGTGGACTATTTTTGGAATCTTTAGGAGTTCTTTTGGAATTCGAATTCCGGTTGTGCAAATCCTCATATTAGAATGATTTCTGAAGGATCATGTGACACTGAAGACTGCAGTAATGATGCTAAAAAATTGGCTTTGATCACAGGAATAAATTACATTTTAAAATACAGGGTGGGCCATTTATATGGATACACCTTAATAAAATGGGAATGGTTGGTGATATTAACGTCCTGTTTGTGGCACATTATAAGTGGTCAGAAATTTGTAAATAACTCATGAAAGAATAAAGTTACGTTAAAACCAAGCACACCATTGTTTTTCTTGTGAAATTACCAATAAGTTTGATGTGTGATGTATCCATATAAATGGCCCACCCTGTATATTCAAAAAGAAAAGTTTTTTTTTTTAAATAGTAAAAATATTTCAAAATGTTACTGTTTTTGCTGTACTTTGAAACAAATAAATGCATAAATGCATTAATATTATTAATCTTCTAGCATGCATTGAGTTGATCAAAAGCAACAGAAAAGACATTTTTAATTTCAAAAGATGCGAGAGTTGTGTTTTGAGCAGCGAGGCTGGAGTAATGATGCTAAAAATACAGCTTTAATCACAGAAATAAATTACGTTTTAAAATATATTAAAAAAGAAAACAGTTTTTTTAAATGGTAAAATATTTTTACATTTTTACATTTGACTGTTTTTGCTGTACTTTGGATCGAATAAATGCAGGCTTGGTGAACCGAAGAGAATACTTTAAAAAAACATTAAAAATCTTACTGTTCAAAAACTTTTGACTGGTAGTGTATAATTATATATACATTTCAATCTGTGATGCTGCTAATCTGGTATTAATCTGGCCTGCTGTTTGTTACTGTAGGTGTTTTTCGAGTTATGTAACTGCTGTAAAATCATATTAGCGTTGCTTTTTATAAACACATTCGCAGGAAGGAGCAGCGCAGACGCGATCTGATATCCGTGCTTGCTTTGGAGCGTTTCGGGAATGTTTGGGAAACACTCTGTGTTTGTTCCGGTTTGAATAATTTGTGGACTATTTTTGGAATCTTCAGGAGTTTTTTTGGAATTCGAATTCCGCTTACTTAACTGAGGATTCCGTGACCTTCATTTTGAGGTCAGATGGTCACATTTGTGTCTGTCTGGCCGCAGATAATCCATCTGTTTCCCGTCCCGGCGGTCTGGTGATTGACAGCTGACTCCTGCGGCGTCCCAGCATCCTTTGCTCCGCGGGAGAGCGGCTGAAATGACCAATCACTGTTCACAATCTCACAGACAGCAGACTCTAAACTGAAGGTTTACAGACGGATATTGTATGTTTTACTGAACATTTTGTCCAGGGTTTGGATTCCTGTGGGCGTTTGAACAGAGTTGAGGACAGTCACGTTGATAATTGTTGTGCTGTTGTCACACAGAGAGGGCTGGAACATATTTGAAGGACTTGTTCTGTGTTTAAAATAGCTGCTAGTGTTTCGTTTACATCACAGCTGCCAAATCTCATGAACCCTGCCAGGAATACAATAGGCCTACAGAATAAGTATTTATAAGATTTTTAATGTTTTTTAAGAAGTCTCTTCTGCTCACAAATTATATTTTTACTATTTAAAGGAACCGTATGTAAGAAATTTATTTCAGTTAATCATAAAATGGCCCTGACATATCACTAGACATTAAGAAATCATGTTCATTTCAAATACTTATATCACTGACAACAGTGGTCCGGCCAGGATATTGTCATTTAAAAGTGAGAGTTGCAGCCCTCAACTGATGTTATTGTTGTCGTTTTGTGTTTTGGTCTGAGGCTCCACCCTCCAGCTATCGACCAATCACGAAGTCAGTAGAGTTTCGTCACCCGGGTTGCCAGCTCTGCTCTAGTTACAGCTGCAGCTACGAAGTGTCGGATAAAACATGTATAACGTTACGAAACCTAAAAGACCTTGTTATGAATCCGAAATACGTTGTGACAAAGTCCGAAATAAAACAAGGATTTGTATAGGAGATGCCTTTGAAAGATGGAGACGGCTGAAAACGGAGAAGAGTTTGAAGATAGACGCCAACGTTGGTAATTTTCTCCTGGACAGGTAAGATTCATCTATGTTTGGCTAACTTTGCTTCCGTACACAGTGGATTTTCCACGGTCGGCCGTGCTAAATGCGTTCATAAAAAGCTTTATATCGCACCACTAGCAGGGTATGAAAACAATCTATGTTCCGACTGAAATGTGGTATTACAGTACATCTTTACGAAATATTTGGCTAATCGCCATCTGTAAATTTTTGCGATACATAATTACTTCGCAAAACATCTCTTGTGAAGCATAAACATAATTAACAGAAGAAAAAAATAATTACTGTGTAGGACTCGTCACTTGCCGTTGGAAGCTCCTTGTAGCAGCCTACGTTCCTTTTTTTTTTTTTTTTTTTTTTTTCCAGCAGCCTACGTTCCTGCTGGATCCTGCAGCTTATCTGGCAACCTGGAGTCAGGGGGGAGCGGGAGGGGATACACCGTTCTACAGTATTTTGAAAGTGATTGCAGTAGGGCTGGGCGATTAATCGAAAAATAATCGAAATCGACATTCAGAACCTATAATCGTTAAAATTTTTCCAGGAAGATTATTTCAATTACTTTCCCTTTAAAAAACACTAGCGCTCCATTCCGTTATTCCGCCGACATGTCGATGGAGAGCTTAAACAGTATTTATACAGTAAAAAGTATTTACAGGATATACAAGGGTAATTTTATTTAGAGGAGATACTGCTTATTTTCTACTTTTAATATGAAAAACATTGAAAATTATTTATTTTGTTTCCAATAGTGCAAGTTATTTATTTTCAAGAAAAATGTGACTTTTCGTTTTAAGCAATGCTTGCTTTAATTTCAGTTGTTCAACACTGATGTTCAATTAATAATCATAGATCGTAGATAGTGTGTTTCCTTCAATTATTTTAAAATCAAGTAATGCACCCTTCATCCAAAAATCTCTCGCTTGTAATATGTGAACATATTAACTGTACAAAACTTGTCAGTGAACTATGAGGGCAAAAAAATAAATATTATATAAATATAATTAAATATTATTTTATTAATAAATAAAATAATCGTTCATTAATCGTAATCGGGTTAAAATGTTCAATTAATCGAGATTTTGATTCTAAGCCAAATTGCCCAGCCCTACATTGCAGTACCAGTTTAGGCCACAATCCTACATACGGTTCCTTTAAAATAACTGCTTTCTATTTGAGTATATTTTAAAATGTAATTTATTCCTGTGATCAAAGCTGAATTTTTAGCATCATTACTGCAGTCTTCAGTGTCACATGATCCTTCAGAAATCATTCTAATATGCTGATTTGCTTTTAAATAAACATTTTTAATATTCTAATTATTATTAGCAATATAAACGGTCAAGTAGACTTTCTTCTAGAATTTTTTTTATAGAAAGTAATACTTTTATTTAGCAAGGATGCTTTAAATTGATCAAAAGTGATGATAAAGACATTTATAATGTTGCAAAATATTTCTATTTTTAGATAAATGCTGTTCTTCTGAACTTTCTGAAAAATTTCACTCAGCTGTTTTCAACATAATAATGATATTAAATGTTTTTTCAGCAGCAAATCAGCATATTAGACTGATTTCTGAAGGATCATGTGACACTGAAGACTGCAGTAATGATGCTGAAAATTTAGCTTTGATCACAGGAATAAATTACATTTTAAAATATATTCAAATAGTATACATTAAAAAAAACTATTTTAAATAGTAAAAATATTTCAAAATGTTACTGTTTATGCTGTGCTTTGGATCAAATCAGGCTTAGACTTTTTTTTAAAAAACATTCAAATCTTACTGTTCAAAAACTTTTGAGTGGGATTGTATGAAAAAATATGTATAATTGTCATTAAAATAGTGACAGAATGCATTACTTTTTGAAGGTCCTAAACCATTTCTTCTCTTTCTTTATGAAAATTATGATTTATTATTTTTAATCTGATTTTCAGGATGAAATATGACTTAGACATTTCTTTAAGAGATCCACTTTTTTTTGGAGGGAAATTAATGCTTTTTATCTGCTAGGATGCATTAAATTGTTCAAAAGTGATTTTTAATATTACAAAAGATTCAAGAGTTGTACTTGAGCAGCAAATCAAATATTAGAATGATTTCTGAAGGATCATGTGACACTGAAGACTGGAGTAATGATGCTGCAAACACAGCTTTGATCACAGGAATAAATTACATTTTAACAGATATTCAAAAAGAAAAGAGTTATTTTAAATTGTAAAAAAATATTTCAAAATTTTACTGTTTTTGCTGTACTTTGGATCAAATAAATGCAGACTTGGTGAGCAGAAGAGACTTCTTTAAAACACATTAAAAATCTTACTGTTCAAAAACCTTTGACTGGTAGTGTACAAAAAAATATGCTTAATTGTCATTAAAATAGTGCCTGAATGCATTACTTTCTGAAGGTCCTAAACCATTTCTTCTCTTTCTTCATGCAAATTATGATTTATTATTTTGATTTAGTTTTTCAGGATGAAATATGACCTAGACATTTCTTTGAAATATCCACTTTTTTCCCTTTTTTTGGAATGAAATTAATGCTTGTAATCTGCTAGTATGCATTAAATTGATCAAAAGTGACAGAAAATACATTTTTAATGATAAAAAATATTTCAGAGTTGTTTCTTGAGGAGAAAATCAGCATATTAGAATGATTTCTGAAAGATCATGTGACACTGAAGACTGGAGTAATGATGCTAAATATTCAGCTTTGATCTCCGGAATAAATTACAATTTATAATATATTCACATAACAGTTATTTTAAATAGTAAAAATATTTAAAATTTTTGCTGTAGTTCAGATCCAAAAAATACAGGCTCGATGAGCAGAAAAGACTTCTTTTAAAAAACATTAAAAATCTTACTATTCAAAAACTTTTGACTGGTAGAGTATATATTAATTTTCTCGGGTTTAGAACAAAATATGCTTAATTTTGATTAAAATAGTGACAGAATGCATTACTTTTTAAAGTTCCTAAACCATTTATTCTCTTTCTTTATGCAAATTATGATTTATTATTTTTACTTTGGTTTTCAGGATGAAATATGACCCAGACATTTCTTTGAGAGATCCACTTTTTTCCCTTTTTTTTTTTTTTGGAAGGAAATTAATGCTTTTAATCTGCTAGGATGCATTAAATTGATCAAAAGCGACAGAAAAAACATGTTAATGTTACAAAAGATTCAAAAGTTGTTACTTGTGGAGCAAATCAGCATATTAGAATGATTTCTGAAGGATCATGTGACACTGAAGACTGGAGTAATGATGCTGGAAATTCAGCTTTGATCACAGAAATAAATTACATTTTACAGTATATTCAAATAGAAAGCAGTTATTTTAAATAGTCAAAATATTTCAAAATGTTACTGTTTTTGCAAAGGTCCTAAACCATTTCTTTGTCTTTCATTATGCAAATTATGATTTCTTATTTTTAGTTTGATTTTCAAGATGAAATATGATCCAGATATTTCTTTGAAAGATCCACATTTTTTCTTTTTTGGAGGAAATTAATGCTGTTTATCTGCTTGGATGCATTAAATTGATCACAAGTGGCAGTAAAGACCTTTGTAATGTTACAGAAGATTTCTATTTTAAATAAAAGCTATTCTTTTTAACTTTCTAATCATCTGTGAATCCTGAAAAATAAAATGTATATCACAGTTTTTTATTTTAAATAAATGCTGTTCTTTTTTTAACCTTTTATTGATCAAAGAATCCTGAAAAAAGTATCACAGATTCAAAAAAAAAAAAAATTCAACATTGATACAATAAATCAGCATATTAGAATGATTTCTGAAGGATCATATGACACTGAAGACTGGAGTAATGATGCTAAAAAATCAGCTTTGATCACAGAAATAAATTACATTTTACAATATATTTACATAGAAAGCAGCTTTTTTAAATTGTAATAATATTTCACAATTTTACAGATTTTTCTGTATTTTTAACCAGATAAATGCAGCCTTTGTGAGCAAAAGAGACTTTTGAACAAGCTCAAAGCAAACAAGCATAGACTAAAAGCCACGAAACTCTGATTTTAATTCAATAAGTCTTGATTTTGGGCATATTCTATCATTCAGTATCACATATTCTCATTTCTTTCGAAGTAGTGTTAAACTTAGACCCTTGCAGGAGTTCAGATGACCTACTTTTGAGTCCTGCATTATAGCATGTCATCACCTGTCTGACTCCGCCCACCTGCTCCCAGACAGACTCACTCACACGCGTGGGAGGAGCTTATGACCTCTCACCTGTTAAGGTGTTTATTCAATGAATGAGTCACGTAAGCGGATGCTCGTTTGGCACAGACACACCACACATCTGTTTCATGAGGGTCATTGTGATTCAAAAAAGCAGATGTTCATACTAATTACACTAGTATTTACAGACACCTGGACTGAAGTCATTTCTAAATTTACCTGCTGTCATGATTTATTCGCGCAGTATATTTTATGTAGCTTAAAAAATGTTTCAATATTAATATTTACACTACCGTTCAAAAGTTTGGGATCAGTAAGACTTGTAATGTTTTTAAAGACGGCTCTTACGCGTATAATTGATCAAAAATTCAGAAAAAAAATCTGTAATATTGCAAAATGTTATTACAATGTAAAATAATGGTTTTTATTTTAATATACTTTACAAAATAATTTATTCCTGTCATTTCAAAGCTGAATTTTCATCAGTGTCACATGATCCTTCAGAAATCTTTCTAATATGCTGATTTATTACTTTTATTATCAATGTTGGAAATTTTTTTTGGAATTTGTGATACTTTTTTTTTCAGGATTCTTTGATGAATAACAAGATTAAAAGAACAGCATTTATTCAAAATATAAATCTTTTCTAACAATGTAAATCTATGCTATCGCTTTTTAATAATTTAACGCATCCTTGGTGAATAAAAGTATTAATTTCTTTCAAAAAAAAGAAAGTATAAAAATTTTAAAAACTTTGAACCAAAACTTTTGAACAGTAGTGTATATTGTTAAGAAACCTCTCTATTTTAAATAAATGCTGTTCTTTTGAACCTTTTACTGATCAAAGAATCCTGAACAAAAGGTTCCAAAAAATGTTTTTCCAACATTGATAATAAATCAGCATATTAGAATGATTTCTGAAGGATCATGTGACACTGAAGACTGCAGTAATGATGCTGAAAATGCAGCTTTGATCACATGAATAAATTACATTTTAAAATATATTTGCATAGAAAACAGTTATTTTAAATGAAAATAATATTTCACAATATAATTGTTTTTCTGTATTTGTGTAACAGCTTTAAAAACTATTAAAAAACATACTGATTCAAATTTTGAGCTGCAGTGTATATTTGCTTCGAATTTACTGTAAATATATACACTACAAATTAAAAGTTTGAGTTCTTTAAAAAAAACAAAAAACACTTTTTTTCCATCAAGGATGCTTTAAATTGATCAAAAGGGACGGTAAAGATGTTTAGAATGTTGCAAAAGTTTTCTATTTTAAATAAATGCTGTTATTGTAAACTTTCTATTCATCTGTGAATATCAAAAAAAAAGAATGTATCACAGTTTCCACAACAATATTGGGGAGACAATTAATTAGAAATGTTTCTTGAATGAATCCGAATGATTTCTGAAGGATCCCGTGACACTGAAGACTGGAGTAATGATGCTGAAAATGTAGCTTTGAGCACAGAAATAAATTATAGTTTAACATATATTACTATATAAACCAGGTATTTTAAATAGTGAAAATATTTCACAATTTTACTAATTTTACAGTATTTTTAGAGACTGCTTTCAAACCTAAACCTTTAAATGGTAGAGTATTTATTAGTGTATATAAATGAAAATGGTTAAATATCATTGCATGGAAATATGCATATTGTTTTCAAATAGATGCTTACTGTATTTTATTTTTTCCATTAGTCTTTATTTAATTAAAATCAATTAAGTAAATAAATGGTAGTTAATTAATTGCAATTTTGCAATCAAATCGAATGAAATCTTGAATGTTTTTAATAAAATGCTGTGCACTGATGAGTCAAATATTTAAGATGTCATTTGTTTTTTTTGCAAAACTATTTTGAGTAAATAGATGGAAAAAAATAAAATACAATAAGCATCTATTTGAAAATAATATGCATATTTTCTTTTTTTTTTGTGCATGATATTTAATCCTTTTCCTTTATATACACTAATGCATACTCTATCATTTAAAGGTTTAAGTTTTTTTTAAAGAAGTCTCTTTTGCTCACCAGGGCTACATTAATTTGAAAATCCAGTAAAATTGTGAAATATTTTTAATATTTGAAATACCTGTTTTCTAGTGTAGTATATTTTAAAATGTAATTTATTTCTGTGATCAAAGCTGAATTTTCAGCATCATTACCCCAGTCTTCAGTGTCACATGATTCTTCAGAAATCATTGTGTGATTATCCAACATGGGTAGAACAGGTTTTAAATAGTATTTTGCTTAGTATTGAGGTTTTTGCACCTGCAGGCCACATTAAGACTAGGATACGAGCCGGATTTCAAACACAAAGCCGTCTGATGCAACGGATGTACCGTCTCTATTTTGTGCATCAAACCACTGTGCATCTAAATGTGTGTGTGTGTGTGTTGTGATTCTCACCTGTGCTGCAGGTGTGTGTGTGTGTGTGTGTGTATGTGTGTGTGTCTCTAATCCTTTTCCTGCCTTTCATCTTCCTCAAACGCTGCTGTCCAGACTCGTCTGAAAGTGCACAAACACAAGTAAACAGTCAGGTGTGCGACTGAAATGCTGTCCAGCACATTAGCAAACACTGGCTGAGTTTGCCGTTTGACTCATTGAATGCATAGATTATTTAACAAGGATTGATATTAAAGTTTGTTTGTTATTTAGGATCATCTATAACAGCAACTGACCACAGTAAGGCGAGACACTGCAGGTGAATAGGGTAAAAAAATGAACTAATAGTTATCACCTTACTTACCCAGTTGATTGATTACATTGATAATTGCAGATATTATTAGTATTACAAGTTTTCTAAAATGTTAGGTTTAAATATGCAAATGAGCCAATGTTTAATAAAATATGCGCTAATTTGCATTTTTTAGTACAAAAAAAAATAAACACTGGATGAAGTCAGTTTCAAAATTCTTGTTTAATTTTTTTGTCATATTAGAGTCACGCCATAATTCAGAAAATGGCAATGGTTACTTTATTTTCTTAGAACAGACGGAGACTGAAGTCTGGAGTAATGATGCTGAAAATTCAGCTTTGAATCACAGAAATAAATTACATTTTAAAATATACTACAATAGAATACATGTATTTAAAATAATAAAAATATTTCACAATTTTACAGACTACTGTATTTTTAATCAAATTAATGCAGCCCCGGAGAGCAAAAGATTTATTTTTTAACTTCTTTAAAAAAAAATCCTAAACAGACAGAACAATATATATTTTTACTATTTTGGGAGAAATAAAATCCCTCTGTATAAACCTTCAGGATATAGACAGGATTAACAATGTAAAGTTTGGTGTGTGTAAGTGCTACTGAAGTGGAGAAAAAACTCATTTTGAGAAAACGGGATTTAAAAATATGTATTGTAATTGAAATCTATTGCCACAAAATAGATAAAGAGCTATAAAACAAACACTTAACAGTGTCTTTTGGATGTTTTTTTTCCACTAGTCTGAAAAACACTTTATAAAAAAACAAAAAGCCCAAAATCTCAAATTTGACAGATGCATGAAAAGCATTTGTGTTTGTTTGCTGGAGATTTTGTGCAGTATATTTTTGTTGGAAAGTATTGTGATTCTGACTGTAATGACTCATTTCTCCCTAATGACGTGCTGCTTAATTGAAACTGAAAGTGAGAGTTTGAGTGTGATAGAAATGCATGTGGAAACTTGTCAGGATTAGTGACAGAAATACACGCTGCATGCAAACCTGATTGGTTTTGAGTGAACCCTGTGCTTTCCGATAGAAGAATTTGTGTAGTTGGTGACTGAATGGTTTTGCTTTTTAATTAAGGAATTAACATTTTAATCCACATGCAAACACTGATAAAAAAATATTTTGTGGTGAAGTAAATAATACAGAAAAACAAATGTAATTTCTACATTAAATAATTGAGTTCAGGCAAGAATGAAAAAAAAATATATTCAATATTAGTACTCAATTTAAACTTGTAGAAGTTAAAATTTGAACTTCTAAATATATTTTACTTTATATATATTTTTATATTTACTTTATATTTGACTACTTGTTTGTTATTTTTACAAAGATAGTTTAAGTAAATGTCAAAGTCATGATCCCGTTGTTTCTATCATGCACTTGGGCATGAATAATTAAAAAGGTTACATTTTTGGCTGTTTTATGGTTGCTTTTGTTGTTAGGTTAAGCAACTTGCTTAAAATCTAGAGTTCATTTTCTACTCAAAATGACCCATTTGTTGTTGTGTTCATTTGGTTAGTAACTACACTGAGTCAAAACAAAACTCCTTCAAAACAATAAGGAGCTGTTTACTTGCTTACGTACATGTTTTTAAGTAAAAAACATGCTTTAATGGCATTTTTTCAGTGCTGTGATGTTTGAGTAAAATTTACAAACAAACAAGAATTGTACTTGAGGACTGCAGAGTAAACTTAAAATAATTAAGTGGAAATTACTCATCAAACTCTAACTGCACGTTAAGTTTACTTAAATTAGTTGAGTAGATTTTACTTTATTCCATACTTAAATTTTACTTAAAAAATGTGTGTGCAAAAACTTGTGCCAAACAAAAATTAAAGTAAATTTGCTTTTTTTTTTCAGTGAAGATATGAATGCCAGTATTGACATTTATGCTGCTCTAAAATAATTCTAAATTAATGGACTATTACTTTCTGAGTTATTCATGAGCTATAATTCATTAGTGATTCATTCTTTTGAGTTGAATACTGAATCAGTTGATTTAGTTCATGTAGCCAGTATAAAAGATGACAATTAATATTTTTGAATGAACTATTTCTTTGGTGTTTAAATAATATAAACATTGTGCTTTGCTGCCAAACTCCATAAATTCCTAAAAACAACATAAAAGTAGTTTGTGCACTTTATTCCTTGTCTTTAAGTGACAAACAAGTTGAAATTTAAGTCAGTGTTCACTGAAGATCTTGATTTTCACCTTGTTTTTTCTTAGCATGTTCATGAGTACTTACTGTATGAATTATTACTGAGTGATTCATTCTTTTGAGTTGATTCATTTGATTCAATTCACATAGTCAATCTAAATAAAGACAGAATGTTTATTTTTAAGCGATCTATTCATGTAATGTCTATTTAAGAAAGATAGACATTGTGTTTTGATGTGTGAATGTGTTGTTTTTTAAATTTTTGGTGGGAAACAATAAGTGATTCAGTTCTCTGTCTCCCAGACGCTTTGCTGCCAAACTCTATAAAAGTGCTATAAAAATAGTTCATATTGACTTGCGACAAACAGGTCAAAATTAGTCGCTATTTAGGAAAGATCTTGATATTTGACCTAGTTTTTCTTGCTTGTTTATGAGAAGTTATTTTGAGTAATTCATTCTTTTGAGTCGAATATTGATTCAGTCTAAATAGTCATGTTCATTTTTTTTAAATTAACTATTTCTTCGGTGTCTATTTAATAAGAGAAACATTGTGTTTTGATGCGAAATTGTCTTTGTTCCCCAGTTTTGGTGTCATTAAGTGAAAGTCCAGAAATGACTGAAACGTATCATAAAAACACCATAAAAACTGTTCATATGACATGTGCACTATATTTCAAGACTTCAAAGTGTCAAACAAGTTGAAATTTAAGTCACTGTTCACTGAAGATGTTAATATTCACTTTTTCTTAGCATGTTCATGAGTAGTTATAAATAATTTATGAGTGATTCATTCTTTTGAGTTGATTGAGTTGATTCAGTTCACATAGCCAGTCTAAATGATGACAGAATGCTTGTTTTTGAGCAAACCTATTCGTTTTATATATATTTGTGACCCTGGACCACAAAACCAGTCATAAGGTTAAATTTTACAAAACTGAGATGTATACATCCTATGAAAGCTCAACAAATAAGCTTTCTATTGATGTATAGTTTGTTAGGATAGGACAATATTTGGCCGAGATACATCTATTTGAAAATCTGGAATCTAAGGGTGCAAAAAAATCAAAATACTGAGAAAATCACCTTTAAAGTTGTCCAAATTAAGTTCTTAACAATGCATATTACTAATCAAAAATTACATTTTGATAGGTTTACAGTAGGAATTTTACAAAAAATCTTCATGGAACATGATCTTTACTTAATTTCCTAATGATTTTTGGCATAAAAGAAAAATCAACAATTTTGACCCATACACTGTATTTTTGGCTATTGCTACAAATATACCCCAGCGACTTAAGACTGGTTTTGTGGTCCAGGGTCACATTTAAGTAAAATAACCATTGTGTTTTGATGTGTGATTCTGTTGTTTTTTCATTTTTGGTGGGAATCAGTTGGTGATTTGGTTATTTGTTTCTTAGACGCTTTGCTGCCAAACTCCATAAATGACAAAAAAGTATAAAAGCACCACAAAAATACTTCATATGACTTGTGCGACAAACAGGTAGAAATTTAGGTATCTTTTCACGAAAGATCTTGATATGTGCCCTAGTTTTTCTTGGCATGTTCATGAGAAGTAATTATGAGTAATTCAAGAGTGATTTACTCTTTTGAGTCGAATATTGAATCAGTTGAATCAGTTTTTGAATCAGGTCCAAAATGATTGTTACAGTCGGCGGCTTGAGCAGGATCTTGTTTACTTTTTGTCGCCCCTCCCTTGTTTTCTTGGCGTTACGCTATCTCTACGAGCGTGTATGCACTCTGTCTCTCTCTCTATGGCTCTCACTCTCTTTCTTTCTTTTAGGTGGACGCACTTGTTCGTTGTTGCATGGCTGATTAACAGATAGTAGTTAAAAGACGCCAATGAGGAGCAGAAAAGGAGAGACCGATTCTTGTGGGCCAGCCAGCAAACATTGTCCTTTTCTTTCGTTTTATTTTGTGTGTTAGTTGTTGTCCATTATGTCAAAGGTCCCATATTGTCAAAACTGAAATTTCCTGGCTTTTTGCATGATAACTGAGGTCTAGGGGCTATGTAACTACCATATAAGTTTCAAAACAGTCAATCCACAGTAAAATGCACACAGCCTGCTTAAAGTAGCTGTGCCTTTTCACGAGCCACTTTGACTTCCGTAAAAATGTGATGTCCGATCTACTCAGTCACCGCCTTCAGTCACCAACCACCGTCCCACCCTCCTTTTGACAAACCCCGGACAACATCGCGTCCATGCCATTGCTGTACAACAACAACATGAAAACAAGTCGAGAAAATGCTGTTCAGTCGATAGATGTCGAAACTACATCATTGCACAGGCTTCCGAACAACGTTAATATAAAAGAGCAGTGACACGTCAACTTCAGCCTCTTTCACACAGCCATTCCGGAAAATACAGGGATAATGTGTCCCACGATTTGTTCCGTAATGTTTGATTTGGTTCATTCACACAGTGGTTTTCCAGAACCTGTGCATGCTTTACACACAACCCGTAAAGATCCCATAAAGACATGTGACATTTGGATGTGAGATGTAATGCGACGCTACGTTTCACTAAACTTATACTAATCTGTGCTTCAGCGCTGATAGTGAGGAGCTCCCTGATCGCTGCTTCATTCCACTTTGCACGTATTTTTTAGTCATGAAGAGTTGCACGATAATGTGCATCATCACTACAACACTGCTAGTCAAGTCAAGTCACCTTTATTTATATAGCGCTTTTTACAATACAGATTGTGTCAAAGCAACTGCACAGTATTTAAACAGCACAATAGTGTGTAAGTAACGCATTATTGTAGATAATCAATTTTCAGTTAAAGGCAGTTCATCAATGAATTCAGTGATTTCATCGTCAGTTCAGTTCAAATAGTATACGATATCGCTGGAAAGCGTCCCCAACTAAGCAAGCCAGAGGCGACAGCGGCAAGGAACCAAAACTCCACAGGTGACAGAAATGGAGAAAAAAACCTTGGGAGAAACCAGGCTCAGTCGGGGGACCAGTTCTCCTCTGGCCAGACGAAACCAACAGTTTGTACCAATGGCAGATTGCAGAGAACTCATCAGGATCCTGTGGTGTAGCGCCGATGACCGTCTGGGTTGGCGAGGTCTTTAGTGATGATCCGTCTCTGGAGCTCATCTGGTTGACATCCACGGCTATTGAAGTCATCTCCAGGTGGTGATCCATGATCTAAGCTGGGTACGGACTGGATCCGGGGGACTGCAGTGACCATCTGATCCAGATACAGGCTGGGTCTGGTGGCTACGGTGACCTCGGAATAAGAATGAAACAGACTAATATTAGCGTAGATGCCATTCTTTTTACGATGCAACGAGTGCATCAGATGTTATGGGAGGTGTTTTCTGTTCCGGTTGACCTCATTAATGCAGCCTAACAATCCTTTAACGGATTTGAATTATAGGAATGTGTTAATGTTTTATGTGTAAGCCAGGTTAAAGAGATGTGTCTTTAATCTAGATTTAAACTGACAGATTTATGGCATTTGGTTCTGGCTTTTGTTCACACAGCGCACGTTCCCGTAATTTTCCGAAATCAGCGCGCATTGTGAAAGGGGCTTTACTAAAGCAACAGTTACGTAGCTTACTGCATTCGGAGTTTGAAAAAGAAAAATACATTAATTATCATTCTGAAACACCCTGTTGAGTATCACCAAGCCACAGCAGGCTAGGCTACAGCATACATGACTGTAGTTACTTGTGGTTGGCCTGGCCGTCTGTCCAATCAGCCAATCTGAAGAGAGGCTCATGAATATTAATTAGACAGACCACAATCGACCTGTTCTTGACAGTGCCCCTAAAAAAGGAGCTGTAAAAATATACTGAGATGGATTGTGGCACTTATACCGCAAATATATTTTCTTAAGGACATCAACAACTTAAATAAACCTTCAGAAATGTGTACAATATGTGACCTGTAATTGTTATTTGGTTGCTAAATTCGTCAATGTCGTTATACGTTGAGTGAGTGAATAAATAGACTTGAACAGTGACATCGTTTGCTCATTCTTTTTATGTTACGTAATCTCTCTTTCTCAAGCCATTTAATGAGAGGTTGTAACAATGATGATGGCAGAATTTAAAATTTTTATTTTTTTAAATTTAAATTTTTTTAACATAACTATTTCTTCAGTGTCTATTTGAGTAAGATAACCACTGTGTTTTGATGTGTAACGGTATGTTTTGTTTCGTTTTGTCTCTCAGGCGCAGGGCGAGGGCGTTGTGCGTGTCTGTCTGAAGGAGAGGGGTCAAGACGTGCTGGTTCTCCAGAGAGTCCCATCAGATCCTGCATCTCCACAAACGGCCGGAGTCAAAGATGAGGAAGGAGATAAGAGGTGAGGCCACGCCCCCTTGTATAGCCCCTCCCCTTATTTACATATCCTTAAAGGAACACTCCACTTTTTTTGGAAATAGGCTCATTCTCCAACTCCCCCCGAGTTAATAATTTGAGTTTTACCGTTTTGAAATCCATTCAGCCGTTCCCCTGTTCTGGGGATATCCCTTTTAGCATAGCTTAGCATAGATCATTGAATCCTATTAGACCAATAGCATCGCGTTCAAAAATGACCAACGAGTTTCCATATTTGTTGTATTTAAAACTTGACTCTTCTGTAGTTATATCGTGTACTGAGACCGGTGGCAATGCAAAGCTTCAATTTTCTAGGCTGATAAGATTTGGAACTACTCTCCCATTCCGGCGTAATAGTCCAGGAAGTTTGCTGCCGTAATATAGCCGAAGCAGGCGGAGTATTATCAGAAATGAGTTCCCAGCTAGTTTAGCATTTGCACATGTGCTGCGTTATATT
>NC_133377.1:41935745-41979858 GCF_049309525.1 Garra rufa
AATATTTTGTAATAAGTCTTACATTTAACATCTTTTTGCTCATATTAAATTATCAGTATTTGAAATGATCAGAAAACACATATCTGATCAATATGAAAAACAACACAGCAGCAGATCTAATGTTAGGTTTATCTAATGTTAGCGAGTTGATCTAGTGTTCTGACCTTCATGAAGAGCTTGACGTTGTCCTCCTCTCGCAGGAAGTCCTTGTACAGCGTGCTCCACTGAGAGACCAGGTGCAGTACTTTCCTCTTCCTGTAGAGGGCCTCCTTTCCTTCCTCTTTCCCTCGGCAGCGCTTCGTACAGTAGGTGAGATCAGGTTAAAGACCAATAACCAACTCACAAACTCTCTATTCACATAACGTCAGTTTTACATCCTTTTACAGCCGTACATATAAAGCAGGTGTGTGTTTTGGTGCGATCTGAAGGATATTGTCCCAGCAGGGCCTGGCAGAGCTCACTGGTGGACATGAACACCAGATACGTCAGCAGGAAGTCGTCCAGAAGCATTTCTGAAAGAAAACGCATCCAAACAGACATCAGCCGATATTATTAACACACACACACACACACACAAACACAATTCATCAGACACAGCTGATCTGCATTCGAGTCTCCTGGAGGCATGTTTAATGAGAGCTTTAATGAGCCTCGTGAACGCCTGGATAATTAGCGCTGTTTGATCAGGCAAGCGTCACTATTACTAGAGCTCCTGATGCTAAATAATAAACTCAAACTCAAAACTAACGGCTAGAAATATAGAAATCAGCTCCTAAATCTCATCATTTAAACATTTTTGGCTCACACGGTTCACCGAGACATTGTAGAAATCACTGAAGCTTGAATAGATTACATACTGTATATATCTGAAATATATTATATTACTACAATTTTGAATAAAATATTAGGTAAATATTAGCGCTGTCAATCGATTTTTTTTTATCGCAATTAATCACATGGTTGTCATGAGTTAACTCACGATTAATCACACATTTTTATCTGTTCTAAATGTACCTTAAATTAATACTTTTTAAAGTTTTTAATACTCTAATCCACATTGGCATGGACAAATGTGACCCTGGACCACAAAACCAGTCTTAAGTCGCTGGGGTATATTTGTAGCAATAGCCAAAAATACATTGCATGGGTCAAAATTATTGATTTTTCTTTTATGTCAAAAATCATTAGCAAATTAAGTAAAGATCATATGAAGATTTTTTGTAAAATTCCTACTGTAAACCTATCAAAATGTAATTTTTGATTAGTAATATGCATTGCTAAGAACCTAATTTGGACAACTTTAAAGGTGATTTTCTCAGTATTTTGATTTTTTGCACCCTTAGATTTCAGATTTTCAAATAGATGTATCTCAGCCAAATATTGTCCTATCCTAGCAAACCATATATCAATAGAAAGCTTATTTATTGAGCTTTCATATGATATATATATATATATATATCTCATTTTTGTAAAATTTAACCTTATGACTGGTTTTGTGGTCCAGGGTCACAAATATGGTCATAGATGTTTTTCAAATAACTCATGTCTATTCGACACATGGAAATAAAGAACATAGAAATACCAGGTTCCCATTACTACTCTTTCTTTGCACTGAGCAATTTACTTACGCAAGCCTGTTTACATTATTTGCAGGACAGGGCAGCTCACTTCTTCTGAACATGCAAAATCTACATTTACAGTATTATTACATTTGTTTGCCTCTTGGTGCCCACATACTGTCATTTGATGCAGCCAAGTTCTCAACAAAACTGTTTCCATTGTCATATTTCAGTGTTTGTGTTATCAGACAACCAAAGTAAAATAATAACTGGAAAAAATCCTGAATTATGATCATGATTCTATCGCTGAAAAGTATCATTTAGTCACTATTCCCTGCATTATTATCGTTGTTTTTAACTTCCTGTTTGAATGCCTTCACGATCCTTGGACTTTTTAGGAGTTTACCCGTTTAAAGTTATGTGATCCCAAAAACCTGCTTCCTTTTATTTTTTTTAAGGTTTGTGTTCGTTATAATGTATTCGAGAGCCTGGTCTCATGAAAATGCACACTATTTTGTTTTAACAAAGTAACTGAAAGCATTCTATAGATATATTTCTCATGTCTGTGAAGCAAAAATTCACTGAGTTTTAGACCATTTTTGTGAAGCACGGCAGAAAGTTTTTTGCACGGCATGTTTGTTTTCTTTAGCTATTTTACAAAAGCACAACATTTTGTTGATATTGTGAGTGCACACAAATAAAAGTAGACCTTTTGCAGTTCTGAATGATGTATTACTCTTACTTTTATGAGCAAAAATGACGGCGTATTTTAGGTTTCCACTGTTATTAAGAAAAAATGCATGTGATCACGCTGGTGCTTCATGTCCTGCAAAGCATGCTTTAGCTTTCACTCTTCGCAGTGGATATGCATCTAACAGCACACATTTATCTAGGTTAAATGTTTAAATTAATATTGTGAAATGTGTTTTATGTCTATAGATTTTATTTTAGGCAAGTTGTGTTGATTTGAGAAGGCTAAACTGATCAAACATGCTCAAATCATTGCGCCTAGCTCGTTACTTTAAAAAAACAAAAGCTTGATTTTACCAAACATCAAATTTTCCTAAATTAACTTAGTAATAAAACGCAACAAAATCTAGCCACTTTGCGATGCCACAGAAGAACCCTTTTTGGTTCCACAAAGAACCATTCACTCAAAGCTTCTCTAAAGAACCATCTCTTTCTTACCTTTTTATAATCTGAAGAATCTTTTGTGAAACAGAAAGGTTCTTCAGATGTTAAAGGTTCTTTATGGAACCATTCAGACAAAAAAGGTTCTTCTATGGCATCGTGAAGCACCTTTATTTTTAAGTGTATGGAGGGTCAGAAAGCTCATGCATTTCATTAAAAATATCTTAATTTGAGTTATGAAGAAGCACAAACATCTTACCGTTTTGCAACGACACGAGGGTGAGTAATTAATGACAGAATTTTCATTTTTGATTGAACTATCCCTTTAAGATTTATTTTGACTGTTCTTAAGTTTCCACAGTCAGCACCCACAGAAGTAAAATCCACTCGACTTTAGTCTCATTCGAAGCCCTAATGATTTAATTTACACCTCTTTCTTCTAAAAATACCACCGATGTCTTTGGCTCCTCCGAACGGCCGGGTTCCCGCTGGGAAACAGTAACACGAGACCCACCCTGGGCCATTTCTCAAGCACAATAGAGAGTCTCTGAACAATTATCACCGAACGCCGACGCACGTCTGAACACTAACACTGACTCAGAGTTATTCTTCAACATGATATGCCTCCTGACATTTTACACCATCGTTGCGGTCGCTTAAAGTGGAGCACGGCAGTGTTTAAAAACAATAGTCTAATATCAGCATCTAATCAGGAATGAACTCTTAATTCTAAAAATACACACTTTTGCATTGATTTGAGAGGAAACAGTGAGACTGTTGGCATTTAACAAAATGCAATAAGCCTTTCTCTGTTTTTGTTGGTGCAAGGGACATTTTAATGCTAAACACAGCTGCCAGCACACCGGTAATTACCGCACAACTAATTTATAGCCTATGGGTGTGTTATACAGCACCAAACACAAGGGTCATTAAATGACACTCATACATTAAACACACACATGCACAAACATGCAAGCGTACAAAACAACTCATTTTATGCTTTTTCCTCCTTGTTTGTGTTCTTTAATTCAATGCAAACCCTAAAAACCTTTTAGATGAATGTATATGAACGTCTAAAAAGAGACTTGATGTCTCAGACTTCTAAACTAGACTTTCAACTATAAAATTGTAACTGATACCTGACTAAAATATCTTGATACTACTGAATCAATACCACAACGAAAACATATAATGACAGGTGATGTAAATGAATAATAGTGGAACTAGTGGAAAGAAAACACCCAAAAGACACTGTGAAGAGTTTCTTTTATAGCACTGTATCAGTTTGTGTCAATAGATTTCAATTACAATACATATTTTTAATGTCTGTTTTCTCAAAACATGTTTGTTTTCTTCTACACTGAGCCATAAATCTCCACTTCAGCAGCACTTACACACACTAAACTTTACATTTTTATTCCTGTCTATATCCTGAAGGTTTTTACAGAGGGATTTGTACATATATAATTTGCTTGATTTTATAAAACAAAATGGGGGGAATAAAATGAAAAACAGTTTTCTGTCTGTTCTAATACCCCAAATCCCCTCTGTAAAAACATTTGACTCTAATATGTAAAAAAAAAAAAAAAAATTAACTTTATCCAGTGTTTAAATTTTTGTTTTAGAAATGTATGCAAATTATCGCATATTTCATTAAATAATGCTTCATTTGCATATTTAAACCTAACATTTTAGAAAACTACAATACAAAAATGTTTGCAATTATCAACGTTATCAATCAACTGGGTAAGTAAAGTCATAACTATTAGTTTTTTTTTTACCCTATTCACCTGTACACTGTAAAAAGTTTTCACCAGTTTCAGCTTAAAAACTTTTAAAAAGTTTAGCAGCTGCATTAAAAATTTTGAGTTGAATCAACTTTAAAGTACAAGCAATTTCAACTCATGAGTTAAATCAACTAAAAAGTACAAGTCATTTTAACTTCATTTTATTGTCATGAGTTGAAATTAATAGTAGTTTTAAGTTGATTTAACTTTTAAGGCAGCTGCTGAACTTATGTTTTTAAGTTGAAGCTGGAGAAAACTTTTTACAGTGTAGTGTCTCGCCTTAAACCGAAGATGCATGAGCTGAAACTTGTCTGCCACATCCCAGCGCCATTTCTACACTGGATGCATCAAAACACACTTTTTATATCTATTTGTCAACTTTTCTGTAGCATAAGCGCACAGAATGCATCAGAAATAGAGCGCGGTTTTGGTTTTTCATAAAGTGTTTTTTTAGACTATTGTAAAAAAAAAAAAACATCCAAAAGAAAGAAAATTTTTTTCTGTCTGTTCTAAGGTTTTGTTTTGTTTTGTTTTTTTTGACAAAATGAGATACCCAAAATCTCTTAAGTAAAAACATTTGACTCTAATATATCAAAAAAAAAATGAAACAAGAATTTTGGAACTGACTTCATCCAGCGTTTAGATTTTTTTAAATAATGCCTCATTTGCATATTTAAACCTAATATTTTAGAACATTTGTAATACAAAACTTCCCATCAAATAGCAAGCATTTAGACACTATAAAGCATGAGATGAAAGCTTTTTGTTTGCCGATTGGTTTAAATAGCAAATTTCTAAAGAGTGTATTCAAAGCTCACAAACCTGGCCTAATTTAATTTATAATTTATTTTTTGCTCCCTGGGAAACTAATTATAATGATATTTCAAAAATTATGTATGGGCTAATGTGGGCTGTTATATTTGTGTTAAAATATACACTACTATTAAAAAAGGTAAATGTACTATGTTAATAAACTAATTTTGAAACAAAGACTGAGAAGACCCAAAGATGATATCCCCAACTATTACCAATTCACCTGCTTCCTGTAAACAAAACTTTACCAAGTTTACTTGGTTATTCTATAACCTTTTCACTTTTATTTGGCCTCTGTCCCAATTGTTCTGTAGTTTGTGGCAAAAATGTTAATTTATAATTATAAAATACATTTAAGTTGTTTAGTGAAAACTTTGGAAATCTTTTCCTTGCACTGTTTTCAATTAAACAAAAGTTAAATAGAATTAACAAATCATAGATTTTATCATTTTACAAAACGTCCCAACTTTTAGTGTTGTCTTTAAGGTATTTGTAAGCAAACTTTGAAATATTCTAAATTGTGAAATTTGTGAAATATAGTACAGTACAGTTTACATTCCTTCCATTTGCATGTGTAAATGTGGTATTACCCACCTAAATAACCATGTCCACTATGTCAGAAAAAATGGGAATTCAATATATTCTCAAAAAACAGGTTTTTTTCTGAAACTAAGGTATAAATATTTTTCACTGAATGCTAATTAAAAATATCCAAACATACCACAGCAGTAAAAATAGTGTTCAAGAGTTCCAGGAATGGAAGAACAAACTAAAATCTCTTATCAAAATGCTTTATTAAAGTACCAGTAGTAAAATGCAGAATCGTACTGTTTTTTATATCATGCAACACTACCTTATACAGAAACTGCTGTGAATTTGCATTGCATGTAGGATTAGATATTGACTAAACAACCTCATCTGACCATCTTAAACTAAACACACACTTGCTATCAGCATGCACACGTTGTGCAAACACGCTCATGAATAATTGTGCGGACAAGCTGTAACCAATGGGTTTCGCACGCACAACTTCAAAAACATCCTCAGAAGTCGTCTTCAGATGCGGCGCTGCGACTTCAGAGAGTAAAGACACCTGGAGGCACGAACTCCACACAACATAAAGCAAAAGAAACACTGTCGGCGTTAAGAAACAAAGCATTCCTGGCGCGTTTGAGGACGGAACGGTTCTGACACGCCACGCGCTGAAATTACTGACAGCTGGAATGAGAGTTCACCTGAACACTGACCGCAAACATCTCATAAACCTGATGAGTTACGCTTCTGACTTGGTGCTGACGCTACTGTGTTCACATAGAGATTAAATGTTGTTTAAGGGGATTAGTTTAGGCTGGTAAGAGAAAGCCATAATTATGCCACAAGGACTGATTGCTACAGATATTTATTCACATAGATCTAATAGCTTAATAGGGGAATAACACATTATTTATATATATATATATGTGTGTGTGTGTGTGTGTGTGTGTGACCCTGGACCACAAAACCAGTCATAAGGTTACATTTTTTACAAAACTGAGTTGTATACATCATATGAAAATCAATTAAGCCTTCTATTGATGTATGGTTTGTTAGGATAGGACAATATTTGGCTGAGATTAAGTTCTTAACAATGCATATTACTAATCAAAAATTACATTTTGATATATTTATACTAGGAATTTTACAAAAAATCTTCATGGAACATGATCTTTATTTAATTTCCTATTGATTTTTGGCATAAAAGAAAAATCTATAATTTTGACCCATACAATGTATTTTTGGCTATTGCTACAAATATACCCCAGCGACTTAAGACTGGTTTTGTACTCCAGGGTCACACATATATATATAAATTGCAAAAACAGATAACCCCATTAAAATCATGTTTTTTCATTGTGCATTCCAATTAATCTCAATCAATCTGCAAAAAGTAAAAAAAAGTAAAAAAGTAAAAATAACAACAAAAAAAAATACAGCTAACACAATAAAACAATAAAAAATTATAACATAATAAAAAAACGTGATTTTTGATTAAAAAAACTGAGTTATCTGTTTTTGCAAATAAACTTCATATTTTTATAATATGATCACAACAGATAATTTTATCATTTTTATAATAATTAATATTATTATTATAAGTAATATGTACTACTTTATACACTATATATAGACACTATATATAGACACTAAATTAGTAAGTTGCTTAGTAAAATATCTATGAAAATATTTATTATATACTTATTATAGATTATAAAGTGTATGTACTGTTATTTAATACATAAATTTAATTAATAACACTTAATATGATACTTAATACTATACAATAAATGACATACTATAAAGTATATTATACATTTATATAATACAATAATATAATACTATTTAATATATAAAGCTAATTTATAATATATATTATTATATTGCATACTTAATATTTTAATTATTTTGACTAATACGTTTATATATATATATATATATATATATATATATATATATATATATATATATATATTAGCAAGTTCATTATTAAAATGTCTATTTAAATATTTATTATTTACTTAATAGTATATATTAAATTATATATTATAATGTATATAATATATACTATATAATATACTGCTATTAAATTCATAAAGCTAAGTTTTAATATATATTTATTATTATATTACACATTTAATACTTAGATTAATTTATAACTAATAAATGAACTAATAAATAATAAGTTAGTATGTTAATTATCATTTAATATAATTATATATTATATAGATAACGCTTAGATTATACATTAAACAGATAAACATATACATTAAATATACATTTATTGTAATTGTAATATTATTACTTATTTATCGTATGTACATTTATTAGTTTAACATAAAATACTCAGATAACAATTCCTACACAATATATTTTAATATTTAATACGTAATATATTTTAATATGCATTATAATTATTAGCAGCAGTAATAGTCCAGCTTGCCTTAGCATACATCATCATTATATAAATAATATCAGACTATCCATATAAAATTCGGATGAATTAAAATACATTATTACCCATTGAATATATTTGGTTTCACTAAATGCTTCCGATTATGGAGGTAAAATATGTTTCAAATACACAAATGCAGATCAGATTTTCATCCAATGATGTGTCTGGAATCACTCACCCGCCTCTTTGCTCTCCGTCGCCCCCTGGTGCTCATCCAGACGCAGGTCGCTCAGCAGATGCTCCAGGATCTTATGGGGCGTCCCGGACACGACCACGTACCTGAGGGACAGAGCAGAAAAGGAAGTTTCGGATGGGTACTCGTCCTCAGAGGAAGAACACGTCGAACAAGATCTGCTCCAGTGCTGCCTTTTAATAACATAACCATCATCTTCCTCCTCCTCATCGTCATCAATATAACGAAAATGAGGAATGTCAAACGTGGGAATCTCATCCTCATCCTCCAGACTGTTGCTGTACTCCCAGTCTTCATCATCATAGCCGTCCTCCTCTGCCTGCACCAGTGTGACAGGTCTGAGTTTCAGAAAAGTCTGCATGTCCATACCAGGCAGCTGTGTGCTGTGTCATGCCCAGCACAGGGGTCTGATCCTGGGCTGCAGGGACGACCGACTCCTCCGTGAGCTGCTGGATAAACTTACACCACTTTCTATGCACAGATTGCATACAAAAACACCAAATAAAACGTCATGTTTACATGTACGCGCATGTTTTAGTTGTGGGCTGTGAATGATTCCTGCTCAAGCTGTAATGAGGAAGCATACATCAGGAATGTGTTTGAGAGAGAGAGAGAGAGAGAGAGAAAGAGAGACACTGATTGGAGGAGGGATGGTGCTTAAAGGAACACTCCACTTTTTTTGGAAATAGGCTCATTCTCCAACTCCCCCCGAGTTAATAAGTTGAGTTTTACCATTTTGAAATCCATTCAGCCGTTCTCCTGTTCTGGCGATATCACTTTTAGCATAGCTTAGACTAGATCATTGAATCCTATTAGACCAATAGCATCACGTTCAAAAATGACCAACGAGTTTTGATATTTGTCCTATTTAAAACTTGACTCTTCTGTAGTTATATCGTGTACTAAGACCGGTGGAAATGCAAAGCTTCAATTTTCTAGGCTGATAAGATTAGGAACTACACTCCCATTCCGGCGTAATAGTCAAGGAAGTTTGCTGCCGTAATATGGCCAAAGCAGGAGCGGTAATACCACGCAGCACATGTGCAAATGCTAAACTAGCTGGGAACTCATTTCTGATAATACTCCGCCTGCTTCAGCCATATTACGGCAGCAAACTTCCTTGACTATTACACCGGAATGGGAGTGTAGTTCCTAATCTTATCAGCCTAGAAACTCGCAGTTTTGCATTTCCACCGGTCTTAGTACACGATATAACTACAGAAGAGTCAAGTTTTAAATACAACAAATATGGAAACTCGTTGGTCATTTTTGAACGCGATGCTATTGGTCTAATAGGATTCAATGATCTAGTCTAAGCTATGCTAAAAGTGATATCGCCAGAACAGGAGAACGGCTGAATGGATTTCAAAACGGTAAAACCCAACTTATTAACTCGGGGGGAGTTGGAGAATGAGCCTATTTCCAAAAAAAGTGGAGTGTTCCTTTAAGGATATGCAAGGGGGCGTGGCCTCACCTCTTATCTCCTTCCTCATCTTTGACTCCGGCCGTTTGTGGAGATGCAGGATCTGATGGGACTCTCTGGAGAACCAGCACGTCTTGACCCCTCTCCTTCAGACAGACACGCACAACGCCCTCGCCCTGCGCCTGAGAGACAAAACGAAAACAAAACATACCGTTACACATCAAAACACAGTGGTTATCTTACTCAAATAGACACTGAAGAAATAGTTATGTTAAAAAAATTTACATTCTGGCATCATCATTGTTACAACCTCTCATTAAATGGCTTGAGAAAGAGAGATTACGTAACATAAAAAGAATGAGCAAACGATGTCACTGTTCAAGTCTATTTATTCACTCACTCAACGTATAACAACATTGACGAATTTAGCAACCAAATAACAATTACAGGTCACATATAGTACACATTTCTGAAGGTTTATTTTAGTTGTTGATGTCCTTAAGAAAATATATTTGCGGTATAAGTGCCACAATCCATCTCAGTATATTTTTACAGCTCCTTTTTTAGGGGCACTGTCAAGAACAGGTCGATTGTGGTCTGTCTAATTAATATTCATGAGCCTCTCTTCTGATTGGCTGATTGGACACACGGCCAGGCCAACCACACGTAACTACAGTCATGTATGCTGTAGCCTAGCCTGCTGTGGCTTGGTGATACTCAACAGGGTGTTTCAGAATGATAATTAATGTATTTTTCTTTTTCAAACACCGAATGCAGTAAGCTACATAACTGTTGCTTTAGTAAAGCCCCTTTCACAATGCGCGCTGATTTCGGAAAATTACGGGAACGTGCGCTGTGTGAACAAAAGCCAGAACCAAATGCCATAAAGGATTCAGGAGGCAGACACAATCTGTCAGTTTAAATCTAGATTAAAGACACATCTCTTTAACCTGGCTTACACATAAAAACATTAACACATTCCTATAATTCAAATCCGTTAAAGGATTGTTAGGCTGCATTAATTAGGTCAACCGGAACAGAAAACACCTCCCATAACACCTGATGCACTCGTTGCATCGTAAAAAGAATGGCATCTACGCTAATATTAGTCTGTTTCATTCTTATTCCGAGGTCACCGTAGCCACCAGACCCAGCCTGTATCCAGATCAGATGGTCACTGCAGTCCCCCGGATCCAGTCCGTACCCAGCTTAGATCATGGATCACCACCTGGAGATGACTTCAATAGCCGTGGATGTCAACCAGATGAGCTCCAGAGACGGATCATCACTAAAGACCTCGCCAACCTAGACCGCCATCGGTGCTACACCACAGGAACCTGATGAGTTCTCTACAATCTGCCATTGGTACAAATTGCTGGTTTCGTCTGGCCAGAGGAGAACTGGTCCCCCGACTGAGCCTGGTTTCTCCCAAGGTTTTTTTCTCCATCTCTGTCACCTGTGGAGTTTTGGTTCCTTGCCGCTGTCGCCTCTGGCTTGCTTAGTTGGGGACACTTTCCAGCAATATCATATACTATTTGAACTGAACTGACGATGATATCATTGAATTCATTGATGAACTGCCTTTAACTGAAAATTGATTATTTACAATAATGCGTTGCTTACACGCTATTGTTCTGTTTAAATACTGTGCAGTTGCTTTGACACAATCTGTATTGTAAAAAGCGCTATATAAATAAAGGTGACTTGACTTGACTAGCAGTGTTGTAGTGATGATGCACGTTATCGTGCAACTCTTCATGACTAAAAAATACGTGCAAAGTGGAATGAAGCAGCGATCAGGGAAGTTTAGTGAAACGTAGCGTCGCATTACATCTCACATCCAAATGTCACATGTCTTTATGGGATCTTTATGGGTTGTGTGTAAAGCATGCACAGGTTCTGGAAAACCACTGTGTGAATGAACCAAATCAAACATTACGGAACAAATCGTGGGACACATTATCCGTGTATTTTCCGGAATGGCTGTGTGAAAGAGGCTGAAGTTGACGTGCCACTGCTCTTTTATATTCACGTTGTTCTGAAGCCTGTGCAATGATGAAGTTTCGACATCTATCGACTGAACAGCATTTTCTCGACTTGTTTTCATGTTGTTGTTGTTGTTGTTGTTGTACAGCAATGGCATGGACGCGATGTTGTCCGGGGTTTGTCAAAAGGAGGGTGGGACGGTGGTTGGTGACTGAAGGCGGTGACTGAGTAGATCGGACGTCACATTTTTACGGAAGTCAAAGTGGCTTGTGAAAAGGAACAGCTACTTTAAGCAGGCTGTGTGCATTTTACTGTGGATTGACTGTTTTGAAACTTATATGGTAGTTACATAGCCCCTAGACCTCAGTTATCATGCAAAAAGCCAGGAAATTTCAGTTTTGACAATATGGGAGCTTTGACATAATGGACAACAACTAACACACAAAATAAAACGAAAGAAAAGGACAATGTTTGCTGGCTGGCCCACAAGAATCGGTCTCTCCTTTTCTGCTCCTCATTGGCGTCTTTTAACTACTATCTGTTAATCAGCCTTGCAACGACGAACAGGTGCGTTCACCTAAAAGAAAGAAAGAGAGCGAGAGCCATAGAGAGAGAGAGCGTGCATACACGCTCGTAGAGATAGCGTAACGCCAAGAAAACAAGGGAGGGGCGACAAAAAGTAAACAAGATCCTGCTCAAGCCGCCGACTGCAACAATCCTTTTGGACCTGATTCAAAAACTGATTCAACTGATTCAATATTCGACTCAAAAGAGTAAATCACTCTTGAATTACTCATAATTACTTCTCATGAACATGCCAAGAAAAACTAGGGCACATATCAAGATCTTTCGTGAAAAGATACCTAAATTTCTACCTGTTTGTCGCACAAGTCATATGAAGTATTTTTGTGGTGCTTTTATACTTTTTTGTCATTTATGGAGTTTGGCAGCAAAGCGTCTAAGAAACAAATAACCGAATCACCAACTGATTCCCACCAAAAATGAAAAAACAACAGAATCACACATCAAAACACAATGGTTATTTTACTTAAATGTGACCCTGGACCACAAAACCAGTCTTAAGTCGCTGGGGTATATTTGTACCAATAGCCAAAAATACATTGTATGGGTCAAAATTATTGATTTTTCTTTTATGTCAAAAATCATTAGGAAATTAAGTAAAGATCATTTTACATTAAGATTTTTTGTAAAATTCCTACTAATATGCATTGTTAAGAACTTAATTTGGACAACTTTAAAGGTGATTTTCTCAGTATTTTGATTTTTTTGCACCCTTAGATTCCAGATTTTCAAATAGATGTATCTCGGCCAAATATTGTCCTATCCTAACAAACTATACATCAATAGAAAGCTTATTTGTTGAGCTTTCATAGGATGTATATACAGTATCTCAGTTTTGTAAAATTTAACCTTATGACTGGTTTTGTGGTCCAGGGTCACAAATATATATAAAACGAATAGGTTTGCTCAAAAACAAGCATTCTGTCATCATTTAGACTGGCTATGTGAACTGAATCAACTCAATCAACTCAAAAGAATGAATCACTCATAAATTATTTATAACTACTCATGAACATGCTAAGAAAAAGTGAATATTAACATCTTCAGTGAACAGTGACTTAAATTTCAACTTGTTTGACACTTTGAAGTCTTAAATATAGTGCACATGTCATATGAACAATTTTTATGGTGTTTTAATGATACGTTTCAGTCATTTCTGGACTTTCACTTAATGATACCAAAAATGGGGAACAAAGACAATTTCGCATCAAAACACAATGTTTCTCTTATTAAATAGACACCGAAGAAATAGTTAATTTAAAAAAATGAACATTCTTAGACTGACTATTTAGACTGAATCAACTAATTCAATATTCGACTCAAAAGAATGAATTACTTCTCATAAACAAGCAAGAAAAACTAGGTCAAATATCAAGATCTTTCCTAAATAGCGACTAATTTTGACCTGTTTGTCGCATAAGTCAATATGAACTATTTTTATAGCACTTTTATAGAGTTTGGCAGCAAAGCGTCTGGGAGACAGAGAACTGAATCACTTATTGATTCCCACCAAAAATTTAAAAAACAACACAATCACACATCAAAACACAATGTCTATCTTTCTTAAATAGACATTACATGCTTAGATCGCTTAAAAATAAACATTCTGTCTTTATTTAGATTGACTATGTGAATTGAATCAAATGAATCAACTCAAAAGAATGAATCACTCAGTAATAATTCATACAGTAAGTACTCATGAACATGCTAAGAAAAAACAAGGTGAAAATCAAGATCTTCAGTGAACAGTGCCTTAAATTTAAACTTGTTTGTCACTTAAAGACAAGGAATAAAGTGCACAAACTACTTTTATGTTGTTTTTAGGACATTTTTTTGTAATTTATGGAGTTTGGCAGCAAAGCACAATGTTTATATTATTTAAACACCGAAGAAATAGTTCATTCAAAAATATTAATTGTCATCTTTTATACTGGCTACATGAACTAAATCAACTGATTCAGTATTCAACTCAAAAGAATGAATCACTAATGAATTATAGCTCATTAATAACTCAGAAAGTAATAGTCCATTAATTTAGAATTATTTTAGAGCAGCATAAATGTCAATCCTGGCATTCATATCTTCACTGAAAAAAAAACAAATTTACTTAATTTTTGTTTGGCACAAGTTTTTGCACGCACATTTTTTAAGTCAAATTTAAGTATGGAATAAAGTAAAATCTACTCAACTAATTTAAGTAAACTTAACGTGCAGTTAGAGTTTGATGAATAATTTCCACTTAATTATTTTAAGTTTACTCTGCAGTCCTCAAGTACAATTCTTGTTTGTTTGTAAATTTTACTCAAACATCACAGCACTGAAAAATGCCATTAAAGCATGTTTTTCACTTAAAAACATGTACGTAAGCAAGTAAACAGCTCCTTATTGTTTTGAAGGATATATGTTGACTTGGTGTAGTTACTAACCAAATGAACACAACGACAAATGGGTCATTTTGAGTAGAAAATGAACTCTAGATGTTACAAAACAGCAAGTTACTTAACCTAACAACAAAAGCAACCATAAAACAGCCAAAAAAGTAACCTTATTAATTATTCATGCCCAAGTGCATGATAGAAACAACGGGATCATGACTTTGACATTTACTTAAACTATCTTTGTAAAAATAACAAACAAGTAGTCAAATATAAAGTAAATATAAAAATATATATAAAGTAAAATATATTTAGAAGTTCAAATTTTAACTTCTACAAGTTTAAATTGAGTACTAATATTGAATATATTTTTTTTTCATTCTTGCCTGAACTCAATTATTTAATGTAGAAATTACATTTGTTTTTCTGTATTATTTACTTCACCACAAAATATTTTTTTATCAGTGTTTGCATGTGGATTAAAATGTTAATTCCTTAATTAAAAAGCAAAACCATTCAGTCACCAACTACACAAATTCTTCTATCGGAAAGCACAGGGTTCACTCAAAACCAATCAGGTTTGCATGCAGCGTGTATTTCTGTCACTAATCCTGACAAGTTTCCACATGCATTTCTATCACACTCAAACTCTCACTTTCAGTTTCAATTAAGCAGCACGTCATTAGGGAGAAATGAGTCATTACAGTCAGAATCACAATACTTTCCAACAAAAATATACTGCACAAAATCTCCAGCAAACAAACACAAATGCTTTTCATGCATCTGTCAAATTTGAGATTTTGGGCTTTTTGTTTTTTTATAAAGTGTTTTTCAGACTAGTGGAAAAAAAACATCCAAAAGACACTGTTAAGTGTTTGTTTTATAGCTCTTTATCTATTTTGTGGCAATAGATTTCAATTACAATACATATTTTTAAATCCCGTTTTCTCAAAATGAGTTTTTTCTCCACTTCAGTAGCACTTACACACACCAAACTTTACATTGTTAATCCTGTCTATATCCTGAAGGTTTATACAGAGGGATTTTATTTCTCCCAAAATAGTAAAAATATATATTGTTCTGTCTGTTTAGGATTTTTTTTTAAAGAAGTTAAAAAATAAATCTTTTGCTCTCCGGGGCTGCATTAATTTGATTAAAAATACAGTAAAGTCTGTAAAATTGTGAAATATTTTTATTATTTTAAATACATGTATTCTATTGTAGTATATTTTAAAATGTAATTTATTTCTGTGATTCAAAGCTGAATTTTCAGCATCATTACTCCAGTCTTCAGTCTCCGTCTGTTCTAAGAAAATAAAGTTGCCATTGCCATTTTCTGAATTATGGCGTGACTCTAATATGACAAAAAAATTAAACAAGAATTTTGAAACTGACTTCATCCAGTGTTTATTTTTTTTGTACTAAAAAATGCAAATTAGCGCATATTTTATTAAACATTGGCTCATTTGCATATTTAAACCTAACATTTTAGAAAACTTGTAATACAAATAATATCTGCAATTATCAATGTAATCAATCAACTGGGTAAGTAAGGTGATAACTATTAGTTAATTTTTTTACCCTATTCACCTGCAGTGTCTCGCCTTACTGTGGTCAGTTGCTGTTATAGATGATCCTAAATAACAAACAAACTTTAATATCAATCCTTGTTAAATAATCTATGCATTCAATGAGTCAAACGGCAAACTCAGCCAGTGTTTGCTAAAGTGCTGGACAGCATTTCAGTCGCACACCTGACTGTTTACTTGTGTTTGTGCACTTTCAGACGAGTCTGGACAGCAGCGTTTGAGGAAGATGAAAGGCAGGAAAAGGATTAGAGACACACACACATACACACACACACACACACACCTGCAGCACAGGTGAGAATCACAACACACACACATTTAGATGCACAGTGGTTTGATGCACAAAATAGAGACGGTACATCCGTTGCATCAGACGGCTTTGTGTTTGAAATCCGGCTCGTATCCTAGTCTTAATGTGGCCTGCAGGTGCAAAAACCTCAATACTAAGCAAAATACTATTTAAAACCTGTTCTACCCATGTTGGATAATCACACAATGAATCAGAATGATTTCTGAAGAATCATGTGACACTGAAGACTGGGGTAATGATGCTGAAAATTCAGCTTTGATCACAGAAATAAATTACATTTTAAAATATACTACACTAGAAAACAGGTATTTTAAATAGTAAGAATATTTCAAAATTTTACTGGATTTTCAAATTAATGCAGCCCTGGTGAGCAAAAGAGACTTTTTAAAAAAAAACTTAAACCTTTAAATGATAGAGTATGCATTAGTGTATATAAATGAAAAGGATTAAATATCATGCATAAAAAAAAAAGAAAATATGCATATTATTTTCAAATAGATGCTTATTGTATTTTGATCTATTTACTCAAAATAGTTTTGCAAAAAAAACAAATGACATCTTAAATATTTGACTCATCAGTGCACAGCATTTTATTAAAAGCATTCAAGATTTCATTTGATTTGATAGCAAAATTGCAATTAATTAACTACCATTTATTTACTTAATTGATTTTAATTAAATAAAGACTAATGGAAAAAATAAAATACAGTAAGCATCTATTTGAAAACAATATGCATATTTCCATGCAATGATATTTAACCATTTTCATTTATATGCACTAATAAATACTCTACCATTTAAAGGTTTAGGTTTGAAAGCAGTCTCTAAAAATACTGTAAAATCAGTAAAATTTTGAAATATTTTCACTATTTAAAATACCTGGTTTATATAGTAATATATGTTAAACTATAATTTATTTCTGTGCTCAAAGCTACATTTTCAGCATCATTACTCCAGTCTTCAGTGTCACAGGATCCTTCAGAAATCATTCGGATTCATTCAAGAAACATTTCTAATTAATTGTCTCCCCAATATTTTTGTGGAAAGTGTGATACATTCTTTTTTTTTTATATTCACAGATGAATAGAAAGTTTACAATAACAGCATTCATTTAAAATAGAAAACTTTTGCAACATTATAAACATCTTTACCGTCACTTTTGATCAATTTAAAGCATCCTTGATGGAAAAAAAGTGTTATATATTTTTTTTTTCAAACTTTTAATTTGTAGTGTATATATTTACAGTAAATTCGAAGCAAATATACACTGCAGCTCAAAATTTGAATCAGTATGTTTTTTAATAGTTTTTAAAGCTGTTACACAAATACAGAAAAACAATTATATTGTGAAATATTATTTTCATTTAAAATAACTGTTTCCTATGCAAATATATTTTAAAATGTAATTTACTCATGTGATACAAAGCTGCATTTTCAGCATCATTACTGCAGTCTTCAGTGTCACATGATCCTTCAGAAATCATTCCAAAATGCTGATTTATTATCAATGTTGGAAAAACATTTTTTGGAACCTTGCAGGATTCTTTGATCAGTAAAAGGTTCAAAAGAACAGCATTTATTTAAAATAGAGAGGTTTCTTAACAATATACACTACTGTTCAAAAGTTTTGGTTCAAAGTTTTTAAAATTATTATTCTTTCTTTTTTTGAAAGAAATTAATACTTTTATTCACCAAGGATGCGTTAAATTATTAAAAAGCGTTAGCATAGATTTACATTGTTAGAAAAGATTTATATTTTGAATAAATGCTGTTCTTTTAATCTTGTTATTCATCAAAGAATCCTGAAAAAAAAAGTATCACAAATTCCAAAAAAAAATTCCAACATTGATAATAAAAGTAATAAATCAGCATATTAGAAAGATTTCTGAAGGATCATGTGACACTGATGAAAATTCAGCTTTGAAATGACAGGAATAAATTATTTTGTAAAGTATATTAAAATAAAAACCATTATTTTATATTGTAATAACATTTTGCAATATTACAGATTTTTTTCTGCATTTTTGATCAAATAAATGCAGCCTTGATATACGCCGAAGAGACTTCTTTAAAAACATTACAAGTCTTACTGATCCCAAACTTTTGAGCGGTAGTGTAAATATTAATATTGAAACATTTTTTAAGCTACATAAAAATATACTGCGTGAATAAATCATGAAAGCAGGTAAATTTAGAAATGACTTCAGTCCAGCTGTCTGTAAATACTAGTGTCATTAGTATGAACATCTGCTTTTTTGAATCACAATGACCCTCATGAAACAGATGTGTGGTGTGTCTGTGCCAAAGGAGCATCCGCTTACGTGACTCATTCATTGAATAAACACCTTAACAGGTGAGAGGTCATAAGCTCCTCCCACGCGTGTGAGTGAGTCTGTCTGGGAGCAGGTGGGCGGAGTCAGACAGGTGATGACATGCTATAATGCAGGACTCAAAAGTAGGTCATCTGAACTCCTGCAAGGGTCTAAGTTTAACACTACTTCGAAAGAAATGAGAATATGTGATACTAAATGATAGAATATGCCCAAAATCAAGACTTATTGAATTAAAATCAGAGTTTTGTGGCTTTTAGTCTATGCTTGTTTGCTTTGAGCTTGTTCAAAAGTCTCTTTTGCTCACAAAGGCTGCATTTATCTGGCTAAAAATACAGTAAAATCTGTAAAATTGTGAAATATTATTACAATTTAAAAAAGCTGCTTTCTATGTAAATATATTGTAAAATGTAATTTATTTCTGTGATCAAAGCTGATTTTTTTAGCATCATTACTCCAGTCTTCATTGTCATATGATCCTTCAGAAATCATTCTAATATGCTGATTTTTTGTATCAATGTTGAAATTTTTATTTATTTATTTATTTATTTATTTTTGAATCTGTGATACTTTTTTCAGGATTCATTGATCAATAAAAGGTTAAAAAAAGAACAGCATTTATTTAAAATAAAAAACTGTGATATACATGTTATTTTTCAGGATTCACAGATGATTAGAAAGTTAAAAAGAATAGCTTTTATTTAAAATAGAAATCTTCTGTAACATTACAAAGGTCTTTACTGCCACTTGTGATCAATTTAATGCATCCAAGCAGATAAACAGCATTAATTTCCTCCAAAAAAGAAAAAATGTGGATCTTTCAAAGAAATATCTGGATCATATTTCATCTTGAAAATCAAACTAAAAATAAGAAATCATAATTTGCATAATGAAAGACAAAGAAATGGTTTAGGACCTTTGGAAAGCAATGCATTCAGGCACTATTTCAGTGCCTGCATTTATTTGATCCAAAGTACAGCAAAAACAGTAACATTTTGAAATATTTTGACTATTTAAAATAACTGTTTTCTTTTTGAATATACTGTAAAATGTAATTTATTCCTGTGATCAAAGCTGAATTTCCAGCATCATTACTGCAGTCTTCAGTGTCACATGATCCTTCAGAAATCATTCTAATATACTGATTTGCTCCACAAGAAACAACTTTTGAATCTTTTGTAACATTAAAACGTCTTTTCTGTCGGTTTTGATCAATTTAATGCATCCTAGCAGATTAAAAGCATTAATTTCCTTCCAAAAAAAGGGAAAAAAGTGGATCTCTCAAAGAAATGTCTGGGTCATATTTCATCCTGAAAACCAAAGTAAAAATAATAAATCATAATTTGCATAAAGAAAGAGAATAAATGGTTTAGGAACTTTAAAAAGTAATTCATTCTGTCACTATTTTAATCAAAATTAAGCATATTTTGTTCTAAACCCGAGAAAATTAATATATACTCTACCAGTCAAAAGTTTTTGAATAGTAAGATTTTTAATGTTTTTTAAAAGAAGTCTTTTCTGCTCATCGAGCCTGTATTTTTTGAATCTGAACTACAGCAAAAAAAAATTAATATTTTTACTATTTAAAATAACTGTTATGTGAATATATTATAAATTGTAATTTATTCCGGAGATCAAAGCTGAATATTTAGCATCATTACTCCAGTCTTCAGTGTCACATGATCCTTCAGAAATCATTCTAATATGCTGATTTTCTCCTCAAGAAACAACTCTGAAATATTTTTTATCATTAAAAATGTCTTTTCTGTCACTTTTGATCAATTTAATGCATCCTAGCAGATTAAACGCATAATTTCCTTCCAAAAAAGGGAAAAAAAGTGGATATTTCAAAGAAATGTCTAGGTCATATTTCATCCTGAAAAACTAAATCAAAATAATCAATCATAATTTGCATAAAGAAAGAGAAGAAATGGTTTAGGACCTTCAGAAAGTAATGCATTCAGGCACTATTTTAATGACAATTAAGCATATTTTTTTGTACACTACCAGTCAAAGGTTTTTGAACAGTAAGATTTTTAATGTTTTTCAAAGAAGTCTCTTCTGCTCACCAAGCCTGCATTTATTTGATCCAAAGTACAGCAAAAACAGTAAAATTTTGAAATATTTTTACTATTTAAAATAACTCTTTTCTTTTTGAATATCTGTTCAAATATAATTTATTCCTGTGATCAAAGCTGTATTTGCAGCATCATTACTCCAGTCTTCAGTGTGACATGATCCTTCAGAAATCATTCTAATATTCTGATTTGCTGCTCAAGAAACAACTCTTGAATCTTTTGTAATATTAAAAATCACTTTTGAACAATTTAATGCATCCTAGCAGATAAAAAGCATTAATTTCCCTCCAAAAAAAAGTGGATCTCTTAAAGAAATGTCTAAGTCATATTTCATCCTGAAAATCAGATTAAAAATAATAAATCATAATTTTCATAAAGAAAGAGAAGAAATGGTTTAGGACCTTCAGAAAGTAATGCATTCCGTCACTATTTTAATGACAATTATACATATTTTTTCATACACTACCACTAAAGTTTTTGAACAGTAAGATTTGAATGTTTTTTAAAAAAAAAAGTCTAAGCCTGATTTGATCCAAAGCACAGCATAAACAGTAACATTTTGAAATATTTTTACTATTTAAAATAGTTTTTTTTAATATATACTATTTGAATATATTTTAAAATGTAATTTATTCCTGTGATCAAAGCTAAATTTTCAGCATCATTACTGCAGTCTTCAGTGTCACATGATCCTTCAGAAATCAGTCTAATATGCTGATTTGCTGCTGAAAAAAACATTTAATATCATTATTATGTTGAAAACAGCTGAGTAAAAATTTTCAGAAAGTTCAGAAGAACAGCATTTATCTAAAAATAGAAATATTTTGCAACATTATAAATGTCTTTATCATCACTTTTGATCAATTTAAAGCATCCTTGCTAAATAAAAGTATTAATTTCTATAAAAAAATTCTAGAAGAAAGTCTACTTGACCGTTTATATTGCTAATAATAATTAGAATATTAAAAATGTTTATTGAAAAGCAAATCAGCATATTAGAATGATTTCTGAGGGATCATTTGACACTGAAGACTGCAGTAATGATGCTGAAAATTCAGCTTTGATCACTGGAATAAATTACATTTTAAAATATACTCAAATAGAAAGCAGTTATTTTAAAGGAACCGTATGTAGGATTGTGGCCAAAACTGGTACTGCAATCACTTTCAAAATACTGTAGAACGGTGTATCCCCTCCCGCTCCCCCCTGACTCCAGGTTGCCAGATAAGCTGCAGGATCCAGCAGGAACGTAGGCTGCTACAAGGAGCTTCCAACGGCAAGTGACGAGTCCTACACAGTAATTATTTTTTTCTTCTGTTAATTATGTTTTTGCTTCACGAGAGATGTTTTGCGAAGTAATATGTATCGCAAAAAATTTACTAATGGCGATTAGCCAAATATTTCGTAAAAATGTACTGTAATACCACATTTCAGTCGGAACATAGATTGTTTTCATACCCTGCTAGTGGTGCGATATAAAGCTTTTTATGAACGCATTTAGCACGGGCGACCGTGGAAAATCCACTGTGTACGGAAGCAAAGTTATCCAAACATAGATGAATCTTACCTGTCCAGGAGAAAATTAGCAACGTTGGCGTCTGTCTTCAAATTCAAGAAGCCGTCTCCATCTTTCAAAGGCATCTCCTATACCAATCCTTGTTTTATTTCGGACTTTGTCACGACGTATTTCGGAGTCATAACGAGGTCTTTTAGGTTTCGTAACGTTATACATGTTTTATCCGACACTTCGTAGCTGCAGCTGTAACAGAGCTGGCAACCCGGATCACGAAACTCTACTGACTTTGTGATTGGTCGATAGCTAGAGGGTGGAGCCTCAGAGCAAAACACAAAATGACAACAATAACATCAGTTGAGGGCTGCAACTCTCACTTTTAAATGACAATATCCTGGCCGGACCACTGTTGTCAGTGATATAAGTATTTGAAATGAACATGATTTCTTAATGTCTACTGACATGTCAGGGCCATTTTATGATTAACTGAAATACATTTCTTACATACGGTTCCTTTAAATAGTAAAAATATAATTTGTGAGCAGAAGAGACTTCTTAAAAAACACTAAAAATCTTATAAATACTTATTCTGTAGGCCTATTGTATTCCTGGCAGGGTTCATGAGATTTGGCAGCTGTGATGTAAACGAAACACTAGCAGCTATTTTAAACACAGAACAAGTCCTTCAAATATGTTCCAGCCCTCTCTGTGTGACAACAGCACAACAATTATCAACGTGACTGTCCTCAACTCCCACAGGAATCCAAACCCTGGACAAAATGTTCAGTAAAACATACAATATCCGTCTGTAAACCTTCAGTCTCCACCTTCAGTTTAGAGTCTGCTGTCTGTGAGATTGTGAACAGTGATTGGTCATTTCAGCCGCTCTCCCGCGGAGCAAAGGATGCTGGGACGCCGCAGGAGTCAGCTGTCAATCACCAGACCGCCGGGACGGGAAACAGATGGATTATCTGCGGCCAGACAGACACAAATGTGACCATCTGACCTCAAAATGAAGGTCACGGAATCCTCAGTAAAGTAAGCGGAATTCGAATTCCAAAAAAACTCCTGAAGATTCCAAAAATAGTCCACAAATTATTCAAACCGGAACAAACACGGAGTGTTTCCCAAACATTCCCGAAACGCTCCAAAGCAAGCACGGATATCAGATCGCGTCTGCGCTGCTCCTTCCTGCGAATGTGTTTATAAAAAGCAACGCTAATATGATTTTACATCAGTTACATAACTCGAAAGACACCTACAGTAACAAACAGCAGGCCAGATTAATACCAGATTAGCAGCATCACAGATTAAAATGTATATATAATTATACACTACCAGTCAAAAGTTTTTGAACAGTAAGATTTTTAATGTTTTTTTTTTAAGTATTCTCTTCTGCTCACCAAGCCTGCATTTATTTGATCCAAAGTACAGCAAAAACAGTAAAATGTAAAAATATTTTACCATTTAAAATAACTGTTTTCTATTTTAATATATTTTAAAATGTAATTTATTTCTGTGATTAAAGCTGTATTTTTAGCATCATTACTCCAGTCTTGCTGCTCAAAATACAACTCTCGCATCTTTTGAAATTAAAAATGTCTTTTCTGTTGCTTTTGATCAACTCAATGCGTGCTAGAAGATTAATAATATTAATGCATTTATGCATTTATTTGATCCAAAGTACAGCAAAAACAGTAACATTTTTGAAATATTTTTACTATTTAAAAAAAAAAACTTTTCTTTTTGAATATACAGGGTGGGCCATTTATATGGATACATCACACATCAAACTTATTGGTAATTTCACAAGAAAAACAATGGTGTGCATGGTTTTAACGTAACTTTATTCTTTCATGAGTTATTTACAAGTTTCTGACCACTTATAATGTGCCACAAACAGGACGTTAATATCACCAATCATTCCCATTTTATTAAGGTGTATCCATATAAATGGCCCACCCTGTATTTTAAAATGTAATTTATTCCTGTGATCAAAGCCAATTTTTTAGCATCATTACTGCAGTCTTCAGTGTCACATGATCCTTCAGAAATCATTCTAATATGAGGATTTGCTCGTCACAACCGGAATTCGAATTCCAAAAGAACTCCTAAAGATTCCAAAAATAGTCCACAAATTATTCAAACCAGAACAAACATGGAATGTTTCCCAAACATTCCCGAAACGCTCCAAAGCAAGCACGGATATCAGATCAGATGTGTTTATAAAAAGCACCGCTCGCTAATAAGATTTTACAGCAGTTACGTAACTCCAGGGAAAAACACCTACAGTAACAAACAGCAGGCCAGATGCGGCTGGGAAAAAAATGTTGGCGATGCAAACGATAACAAACAGTTTATCTGCGCTGGCCGTGTTTCTCTCCAGCCTTTCCAACATCAACACACCGAGCGCTGCTATTATGTGAGCACATATTTAAATGTCAATGCTTGATAAATATATTATTTCCATTTTGAGAGAGCGGTGAGAGCGTTACGTAACAGAAGAGCTACATTGTGAACGTCTAAATGAGTCTCACAGGAACTGAGGAGACACAATATGATGATGAATCTGGTTTGAAGATGCAACAGGAAAGGCAATTAGATTAAAAAAAAATCATTAAGACAGACTTTTAAGTTGACTTGAGAAAGTCTGACCAAGTGTGAAAAAGTTTTACGAGATTTTAAACGTTTGAAGGTTTTCGGTCTGATGTAGATTGAAGTTTAATGTAGTTTTAAAGCTTAAAGCTTGAATGTTTTACATACAGTGCCCTCCACTAATATTGGCACCCTTGGTAAATATGAGCAAAGGTGGATGCGAAAATAAATCTGCATAATTTATCCTTTTGATCTTTCATTCAAAAAATTCACAAAATTCTAACCTGTCATTGAAGTAAAACAATAGAACCTAGAGGTGAAATCTCATTATGAAATAAATGTTTTTCTCTAGTTCATGTTGGCCACTATCATTGGCACCCAATTATTGCAACAACCTTTTCCCAAGATAACAGCTCTGAGTTTTCTCCAACAATGTCTAATGAGTTCAGAGATCAGAGACCCTTCCTTCAAACAGAATCTCTCTAGATTCTCCAGAATCTCTTTATTCCCAGCTTCATGTTGGTGCTTCTTCTCCTCAGTTTCTATAGAGGGTTCAGGTCAGGGATATGGCCATGGTAGAAGCTTCATTCTGTGCTCAGTCACACATTTTTGTGTTGATTTTGATGTTAGTTTTGGATCATCGTCCTGCTGGAAGATGCAACCATGGCCCATAATAAGATTTCTAACAGAGGCAGTCGGGTTTTGATTTTTTTATCTGCTGGTATTTGATAGAATCCATGAAGCCATGTATCTAAACAAGATGTCCAGGATCTCCAGCAGAAAAATAGGTCCACAACATTAAATACCCAGCAGTATTTTTAACCGTGGACATGGGGTACTTTTTTATCCCTGTCTGCACCAAAACCATCTGGAGGGTTATAGCTGCCAAAAAGCTCATTTTTAGTTTGATCTGACCATTGAAGCCAGTCCTGTTTGAAGTTCCAATCATGTCTGACAACTGAATATGCTGGAGTTTGTTTTTGGGTGAGCCAGGAGGATTTTTTCTTGAAACCCTCTGTTTGATCATTTTATTTTAGGCTTTCTGACCCCAAGACTCAACAATTCTCCAGCTGTGATCCTTGGAGAGTCTTTGGCCACTCAATCTATCCTTCTTATCATGCATTAGGATGATATAGACAAGTCCTCTTCTAGGCAGATTTGTAACATCTTTAGTTCAGGAACTTCTTAATTATTGCCCTGATGGTGGGAATGGGCATTTCCAATGCTTTAGCTCTTTTCTTACAGCCACTTTCTATTTTGTGAAGCTCAACAAACTTGTTCTGCACATCAGAACTACATTCTTTGGTTTTACTTCTTGTGATGGACGATTAAGGGAATTTGGCTTTTGTGTTCCTCATATTTATAATCCTGTGGAACAGAAAGTCATGGCTGGACAATTTTATACTCCTAGCCACCCTGCTGTGCTAAAACAATTGTAATACTAATGGGAATATCCTTCAGAGATATTTTACTTAGACAAATTTGTAGGGGTGCCAATAATTGAGGCCAACGTGAACTAGAGAAAAACATTTATTTCATAATGAGATTTCCCCCTCAGTTTCCATCGTTTTGCTTCAAGGAAAGGTTAGAATTTTGTGAATTTTTCGAATGAAAGATCTAAAGGATAAACAATGCAGATTTATTTTCACAGTCACCTTTGCTCATATTTACTAAGGGTGCCAATATTAGTGGAGGGCACTGCATGTAGATAGAATGTTGTTAACATGTCACTAGCATGATTTCTCAAGCAAACTTAATTATAGTATTTGGCATCATTTTTGAGCACAGAATGATGCGATCGACCAGCAGCAAGGTATTTTAGAGATAATAAAGGTTCAACGCTCATCCAGAAGCAGCAGCTAAACCAGATGAGATCATAACCACATCAGACGCAGGAACTCTTCCCATCTTCCAGTTCCTGCAGGAAAACCGCATCCCTGCTTCTCCAGGATATTACCTCGTCACCTGACCTCCCTCAGCTTTATTCTTCCTATCAGTCTTACGTTTTCATTCATGCATCTGGCAGACGTTTTGCAAGCATTCAGGATTTGCATTTTACCAGTTCATGTATTTACTAGATGCTCCTAAACAATACTAAATTAACCTTGCTAATTATAGAAAAACGTAAAGTTAAATAAAAATATAAAAACAAATAAAAATTACTAAAATAAACAAATGAAAATGAAAATATAAAAATAAAAGCTAATTCAAAATATGAATAAACACTATAATATTATTTAAACAACACTAAATTATCAATTAATTAAACACCAAAATGAAAGCTAAATAGAAATAAAAAAAGAAAAACTAATAGCAATGATAAAAGCACATAACATTTACTAAAACTTAATATAATATTAAAAACTAAATAAAAATAGGAAATTCAAATTGTAATAAAAAATTATAAATATTGTAATAGCATCTAAACAATACTAAATTGACCTTGATAATTATAGAAAAACGTAAAGTTAAATAAAAATATAAAAACAAATAAAAATTACTAAAATAAACAAATGAAAATGAAAATATAAAAAATATAATAATAGATAAACAACACTAAATTATCAATTATGTAAACAAAATGAAAGCTAAATAGAAAAAGAAAAACTAATAGCACTGATAAAAGTATTTAAATACTTAAAATAATATTAAAATAAAAATACATATAACGTAAAGTTAAATAAAAATATAAAAACAAATAAAAATGACAAAACACATCAATTTACTAAAATAAACAAATGAAAATGAAAATTAAAATAAAAGCTAATTCAAAATATGAATAAAGACTATAATAATAGATAAACAACACTAAATTATCAATTAATTAAACACCAAAATAAAAACTAATAGCAATGATAAAAGCACATAAAATGAATTAAAACTTATATTAATTAATTACTTATATAATATTAAAAACTAAATAAAAATAGGAAATTCAAATTGTAATAAAAAAAATTATAAATATTGGAATAGCATCTAAACAATACTATATTGACCTTGATATTTATACACAAAATTAAAGTTAATAAAAATGAATAAAAATGACAAAAACACATCAAAATTATTAAAATAAACTAAAATGAAAATATAAAAATAAAAGCTAATTCACAATGTGAATAAACATTATAAAAACAGTTAAACAACACTAAATTATCAATTATTTAAACACCAAAAATAAAGCTAAATAGAAAAAAACTAAAAGAAATGATAAAAGCACATAATAAAACTTAATATAATATTAAAATTAAAACAAAACAAAAATGGGCAATTCAAATTATATTAAATATAAATTAATTAATTAAAAGCATCTAAACAATACTAAATTAACTGATATTTATACACAAAATTAAGATTAACTAAAAATATAAAAATAAATAAAAATGACACATCAAAAAAAACATCAAATTACTAAAATAAACAAATTAAAATGAAAATATAAAAAATAAAAGCTAATTCAAAATATGAATAAACACTATAATAATAGATAAACAACACTAAATTATCAATTATGTAAACAAAATGAAAGCTAAATAGAAATAAAAAAAGAAAAACTAATAGCAATGATAAAAGCACATAAAATTTACTTAAACTTATACTAATTAATTACTTATAAAATATAAAAAACTAAATAAAAATAGGAAATTCCAATTGTAATAAAAAAATTATAAATATTGGAATAGCATCTAAACAATACTAAATTGACCTTGATATTTATACACAAAATTAAAGTTAATAAAAATGAATAAAAATGACAAAAACACATCAAATTATTAAAATAAACTAAAATGAAAATATAAAAATAAAAGCTAATTCACAATATGAATAAACATTATAAAAGCAGTTAAACAACACTAAATTATCAATTATTTAAACACCAAAAATAAAGCTAAATAGAAAAAAACTAATAGAAATGATAAAAGCACATAATACAAATTACTAAAACTTAATATAATATTACAATTAAAACAAAACAAAAATGGGCAATTCAAATTATATTAAATATAAATGAATAAATTAAAAGCATCTAAACAATACTAAATTAACTGATATTTATACACAAAACTAAGATTAACTAAAAATATAAAAACAAATAAAAATGACACAAATTACTAAAATAAACAAATTAAAATGAAAATATAAAAAATAAAAGCTAATTCAAAATATGAATAAACACTATAATAATAGATAAACAACACTAAATTATCAATTATGTAAACAAAATGAAAGCTAAATAGAAAAAGAAAAACTAATAGCACTGATAAAAGTATTTAAATACTTAAAATAATATTAAAATAAAAATACATATAAAATAAAATAAAAAATAAAATAATATTAATAATATAATTAATATTAATAAATACTATACAGCATCTAAACAATAGTAAATTAACCATGATATTTATACACAAAATTAAACGTAATAAATATTTTTTGATCAAATAAATGCAGCTGTGGTGAGCAAAAATCATTTAATTGCATCTTTAAAAGCATTTCGGGAAGCTTTTTTTTTTTTTTTTGTCCAGGAAAGCGTCACTATCCAAGTGGTTGCGTTAACTACAGACCGCATTGCTCTGCTAATGACAGTGTGAGACGCATTTGTGCAGGATCAGCGGGACAGAGGTGTGTGTTTAAGGTCTCCACCTGTCCTGCGGGTCAGGGGTTGACGTTTGTTCTCACGCTGGGTGGAGAACCAGACCAGAAACCTAACTAACAGAGGACAGGAAAGGAGAGAGGAAGCACTCAGTGTTCCCTTCCTGCGTTTCTGCAAAGAGAGTGATTGTGTGTGTGTGTGTGTGTGTGTGTGTGTGTGTGTGTGTGTGTGTGTGTGTGTATTGTGTTTCCTTAATTACACCCGAAAGTTGCACAGAAAAACTCCCATGATCCTGGATAAAGCAAAGGACACGATCTTTCCTCTAAACAATGCAACAGAACCGAAACACACCAAACAAACTCCACCTAAAGTCACAGCGTAAGGAAATCCCGTTATATAACTGTGGGAATGATTTCATTACAGCGGCTGCATGGAGAGCTTTTTAGGAAAAAGATGGATGGTTGAATATCTTATGCAGGAATTGGCTTTCTTTGAGTCTTTGTAAGCAAAACGTTTATGTAATATCTCAAAGCACACGATATTTTAGAGGAAAAAGAAACAATGTGACACTTCTGTCCGAATCTAACATTATGTGTTATGTCAGTTTAATAAGAGAGATGGATCTTGAAGGTTCTGGAAAACTTTATCACTTTCTGAACACATGGAGAACATTATGTTTATTAAAAGAAGTTAGGATTGTCTCTTTTGAATTATTTTCAGTCAAAAGTCATAGATATCAAATAGCGAACTGTAGTTTGTATTTGCTGTTTTTATATAAGAGATGTTATTCTTGACTAAAACTAAAACTTTTTTGTAATATCAATGAAATATACATATTAGATGAAAAACCTAAACTTAAAGTTCGGAATTAAGTGAGGCATGTTGTCCTTGAAACTAACTGGAATGAAATAAGGCCATTCAAGGTATATTAACTATTAATAAATATTACAATAGTATTTAAACAATACTAAATTAACACACACAAAAAAAAAAAAAAAAAAAAATTATATATATATATATATATATATATATATATATATATATATATATATATATCAAATTACATTAAATATTAATAAATACTATAAGTAGTACTATAGTATATAATGCCAAAATTAAAGCTGAATAGAAATATAAAAAAATATATATTAAAATTAAACAAAAAATAAACAGGTAATTCAAATTATATTAAATATTATTAAATACTATAATAATATCTAAACAATGCTAAATTAACAACAACATAAAAACACACATATATATATATGTGTGTGTGTGTGTGTGTGTGTGTGTGTGTGTGTATATATATATATATATATATAAACACTAATAAGAATGACAAAAGCACATAACATTACTAAAACTAAAATTTAAAAACTGAAAATGAAAAAAAGCTGAATCAAATTGAATCAAATTTCTAAATTTCTAAAACTACAAATATAAAAATAAAAGCTAATTAAAAATATGAATAAATACTATAATACTGTAGTATATAAACAATAATAAATTTACACTGATATTAATACATAAAAATGTAAACTAAACAGAAATGTTAAAAAAAACGCACAATTTACTAAACTGAAAACTACAAATATAAAAATAAAAGCTAATTAAAAATATGAATAAATACTATAATAGTAAATTAACACTGATATTAATACATATAAATTAAAACTAAACACAGATGTTTGAAAACTTATAAAAATGACAAAAGCACAAATTACTAAATTGAAAACTAAAACTAAAAGCTAATTAAAATATGAATAAATACTATTTACACTGATATTAATACATAAAAATGTAAACTAAACAGAAATGTTGAAAAAAACTAATAAAAATGGCAAAAGCACATAACAAATGTACTAAATCGAAAACTAAAAATCTTATTAAAAATTTAATTCTAAATAAAAACATGAATACATACTACAAACTAGTAAATAAACAACACTTAAGTAACACTGATATTTAAATGTTGCATTCAAAATGATTGATCAACTTATTGTTACATTGCATGTAACAGAATATGCCAATTAATACATTGCTACACTTTATAGATACATTAACTGGCACCTGCAGCCCAATAAAATGTATCACTATGGCAACAGTGGACCATGACAACCACACTATACTACGGAAACGGCTCAATGACAGGAAATGAGACGAGCCACGCCTTCAGAGCAGATCACACACTCATGAACATGGAGAACTGGAAAACTGTACATCTGACTTCCTTGAAGTGATGCATTTCTGATAGGAAAAGAACATAGAATGAGGGGAAAGGGGGCGGGGCTTGATTTCAATCATCAGGAGTTGATTAGATCATGAAAAGTGGGCGTTTATCAAAGGATCAGAGTAAAAGATGAGCGCTGGAGCCTGATGCAAATGGAAAAACAGCAGGAAATGAGCTGCAAACTCTGCCTATGTGTCCCGAGGCTCATTCACACAGCTTATGAGACACATTAGTCATGAGAAATGTCTGATCGGAGGAAATCTCAGAGAAGAGAAAGACAGAGAAACTGAGATGCAGAGATGACAAACTGAGCTCCATCTTCAGACAAGTCCAGCCACGCTGATGCATGAATGAGGCTCAGGTTACGCTGTGATTTACTAAACACTGCTATCACACAGACAACAATCATCCCAGACGCGACACACTCCTCAAAATACAGCTGCTTCTGTGGCTCATTTATGGTTCTTTATGGTACTCATAGCCTTTTAATTTAGTCTAAAAAAGACAAAAATAAATAGCAATTTTTATTTAATTTTTACAATATTATTATATCATTTATACATGTATTATTATTATTGCAATTATTGAATTCTATGCATGAATACTATAGTGTAAATAATAATAATAATGAAACTATGCCATGTTATTCTTATTTCAAATATATCGCAATTATCTATTTGTTTTTTTTTTCTAAATAAATTTGCATTATTACAATGGCAATAATAAAAAAAATAATAATGCTAATATATTGCAATTATTTATTTATTGCATGTTTTTTTTATTTTAAGTCATGAATTAAAATAAAATTTTTAAAATAGGCATGAAAGTGCACTATCCAAACTTCAATTGTTGTAATTCATGAACACTTTGAACACTTTGGAATACAGATCTAAGGTTGGTCTCTTTTTAAAGAAGACAATCGGCGGATAATTGCAGAAGTGGAATTTTTTCAAAAATAATAAAGTATCAACAAATTATAGAAGTTTAAATTTTTATCTATTTGTTTTTTTTCTAAATAAATTTGCATTATTACAATGGCAATAATAATAATGCTAATATATTGCAATTATTTATTTATTGCATGTTTTTTTATTTTAAGTCATGAATACAATAGTGTAAATAGTAATAATAATAATAACAACAATAATATTATTATATTTCTTATTAACACATTATTCTTACTACAAATATATTGCAATTATTTATTTATTTATTGCAAAATAAAAGGTCATGAATGCAATATTGTAAATAGTAATAATATAATTACTATTATTATTATATTTATTATTATAATAACACATTATTCTTACTGCAAATATATTGCAATTTGTTTTGCAAAATAAATTTGCATTAATACAATAGTAAAAAAAATAAAATAAAACTATTGCAAATATATTGCAATTATTTATTTTTGCAAAAAAAGTCATGAATACAATAGTGTAAATAGTAATAATAATAATAATAATAATAATAAGCTACATTTTTCTTACTGCAAATATACAGCAATTATTTATTTTTGCCAAAAAAATTGCATCAATACAATGGTGATAATAATAATAATAATAATAATAATAATAATAATAATAATAATAATAATAATAATAATAATATATTTCAATTATTTATGTTTGCAAAAAACAGCATGAATACAATAAAAAGAATACTATGCCACATTATTCTTACTGCAAATATCTTGCAATTATTTATTTTTGCTAAATAAATTTGAAGTAATGCAAAATGAATTATTATTTCATTATAATTGTTCTAAATAAAAAAAACTTAGACAAATTTAAGTAAGAAAATCTTTTAAATCTTCTGGTTCTTTATTTTTAAGAGTGCATGAGCTTTAGAAAAGTTTCAGAAACTCCTCAACAGGTGACAAGGTGAGTCTCCTCACCTGACCCCCTTAATGTGACCCCTGACCTGCTGTCGCCATGCCAACAGGTTCAGGTGCGAGCTCGGGCCGTCTTACCTGAGCGGAGCGATCCGGGAGCCTGTAGTTCTGGTTCTGGAGGAAGCGATATCCGTCTTTGGCCAGCCGCTGGACCATCTCCAGCCGTGAGAAGTCATCGGGAGCCCTGAGGGCGCAGACGCCCGCCTGCTGCAGAACCGGAGGAAGAGAAAACAGATACTTTAATCCACAGCCCCACGACATCACGCTCGCCACACACACAGCCCAGACACGCGGGTTTGACTTCGCAGGGAGTTACTGCCAGAGACACGGAGAGCAGAGATCCATCCTCACACTCATTCCTCTGGAAGAAACTCTAAACGCATGTGGAGTGTGTTTGAAACAGAGAGGGAGGGGCGTGGCTGAGTGGCTCCACCCACATGGAGGCGGAGACAGATGATTGACAGCATCTACAGTACACCTCAGTGAAAGGGACTTTGAGTCATTTTAGTACTTTTAATTATATTTTGTAGTTATTTTTTACTTGTATTTACTTGACATTATTTATTTTATTTATTACTAAGTAACTAAGTAACATGCTGTAAAAAAGCAACCAGAGGTGCATTTTGCACAGAAAAACACCAGCATTATTATTAATAACTATAACTATTATGACAAAAGCACAACAGATAATAATTAGAAATTAAATTTAAAATAAAACTGTTTAAAAAAAATCTTATTTAAAGTGGCTAAAATAAATAATATATATAAATATATATAAATAAATAAATAAATTAAATTAAATTAAAATTATTTGTATTGTAGCTAAAATAACAAAATAAAATAAGGAAACAAAATAGTAATATAAAATAATTATTTGTATTGTGGCTAAAATAAAATAAATAAAATAACAAAATAAAATAAAATTATTTGTATTGTAGATAAAATAATTAAATAAAATAATGAAACAAAATAGTAATATAAAATAATAAAATTATTTGTATTGTGGCTAAAATGAAATAAAATGAAATAAAAAAATTATATGTATTGTGGCTAAAATAATAAAATAAAATAATGAAACAAAATAGTAAAAAGTAATAAAGCAAAGCAAAAAAATAAAATAAAAAATATTTGTATTGTGGCTAAAATAATAAAATAAAATGATGAAACAAAATAGTAAAAAGTAATAAAGCAAAGCAAAGCAAAGCAAAAAAATAAATAAATAAAATAAAAATAAAATAAAATGATTTGTATTGTGGCTAAAATAATAAAATAAATTAAATAAAGTAAAATAAAATAAAGTAAAATAAAATAAAATAAAATAAAATAAAATAAAATAAAATAAAATAAAATAAAATAAAATAAAATAAAAATGATTTGTATTGTGGCTAATAAAATAAATTAAAATAAAATAATAAAACAACATGTGTAGGTTAAACAAGTATGCTAATTAAGTACACTGAGAGAAACTACTTTTTTAATAAAATGTGCTATTGGTGGTTGCTAGGATGTTAATAGGCAGATTCTAAGGTTTAGAGTGGCTAAAATAAAATAAAATAAAATAAAAAATAATAAAAATAAATAAATAAATAAAAATTGAGAGAAACTAAACCTTTTTTCTTTTTCTTTTTTATAAAATGTGCTATTGGTGGTTGCCAGCATGTTGCTAGGCAGATGCTAAGGTGTTTAGAGTGGCTAAAATAACAAAATATAATACTATTATAAAATAAAAAAATAAAAAAATGATTTATATTATGGCTAAAATAATAAAACAACATGTGTATGTTAAACAAATATGCTAATTAAGTAAACAGAGACAAACTCGAATTTTTTTGGGAAAAATGTGCTACTTGTGGTTTCCAGGATGTTGCTAGGCAGATACTAAGGTGTTCAGAGTGGCTAAAATAATAAAACAAGATAAAACAATAAAATAATAAATAAAATGATAAAACTGCAAGTAAAAAAATATATATAAACATTATATAGTGAATATAATATTGTAAAAAAAATATTATTATCATCATCAATATTCTAAGTTTAAAATAAAATAAAATTAAATTAAAAATAATAAAATAAAATAAAATACATTAAATATTAGATGGAAAATATTTTGAAGACTTTTGAAAATTTTTAAATGTTGCTTGGGCAACTAACTGAAATAATCAAGTTGAAATTGAAGCTAAAACTAAAAATTTCAAATATAAAATAATAAAAATGACAAAAAAAGACAAAAGCAAATTAAAAAATACTTCAAATTAAACTACTATTAAAATAAAAATTCTAAATATTTATAAAACTATAATAGTATAAATAATACTAAAATAACACCATTTAATATTGCACATGTGAATAATCATGCCAATAAAGATTTGTCTCTATATTTGAAAATATTCTTGAAATATAAATATTATTAGATAAAAACCTTTAACATAAAAAAAAATAGAAATGTTGCTCTGGTGACTAACTTAAGTTAAAATACTAAGGCCTGGTTTCACAGACAAGGCTTAAACTAAGCCAGGATTAGACCATAGTTCAATTAAGACATTAAAGTAATTTTTATAAACATGCCTTAGGAAAAAAAAAAAAAAACATTACTGATGTGCATCTTAAGACAAAAAATTTAACTCAAAAAAAAAATTAAAGCCATGCAGAAAACATAAAAATAATAAAAATGACTAAAAGTAAAATTAAAATGAAAACTGAAAACATAAAACCAACCAAACTTAAATGACGAACACTATAATAACAGTGAAAGCGAAAGAGCTGAGAGTGAACAATGGGCTTTTAAAGTCTAATCCTAAAACACACACACGTGCGCTATCACACACACAGATAGAGCTGCTTTCTCTCAGTTATCATCACAGTCCGGCTGTTTATTTACTCAGAGCTGTGTTTGGATTGGCCCAAACCAATGCAGGTTTCCTGTGAGCTAAACCGCCTTCCCGCAAAACCATCCCAGACCGGCACAGACTGGACCGAAGCAAAACAGACTCACAGCGCTGTGAAAATACAGAGACGGAAAAACGCAAGCCGCTGCCCTCATGAATATGTGATGATAAACTCTGTGCTCCTTCAGCGATATACTGAGGTAATAGTGATGCAGATGAAATATTCATTCATGAAGATCATGTGACCAAAACACAACGTTGTACTACACTGTAATTAGAGACAACAGCTGCTTCAGAGACCACAATTAACACTGTGATAATGGCACTAGCAGCATTTGCTAAGAAAAAAAACTCACTTTTAAACTTTAAAATGAACCCAAATCCTAAAATACTCGAGTATCAGTGTTGTACTCAAGTGCACTCATATTGAGTAATTAAAGAGTTTGATTTGAATTAAGTTTTTGTGAATTAAATTTTTTCTTCATTTTTTTAGGGGTTTTTTATTCAATTATGTTTTTTTTACATTTGGCTATTTTTAAAAAACATAATTAAAAAAAACTAGCTATATATATATATATATATATATATATATATATATATATATATATATATATATAGTGCACTCATATTGAGTAATTAAAGAGTTTGATTTGAATTAAGTTTTTGTGAATAAAATTTTTCTTCAGTTTTCAAACGGTTTTATTATAGTTATTTTTTTTATTCAATTATTATTATTTTTTTACATTTGGCTATTTTTAAAAAAACATAATTAAAAAAAACTGTATAAAACGAATGCAATAATATATATATATATATATATATATATTTATATTCATATGTAATATTTACAATTTTAAATAACTAATAAGAAAAAATAAAAGTATAAATGAAAAAATTAATTGAGAATGTTTTTTTTTTTACATTAGAACTGGATCACCCTGCACTAATGCATAAAGAAAAAAAAAAATATATATATATATATATTTCAAATAAATAATAATACAAACCTTAAAAATTAAATTAAATACATTCAAACCTATTTAAATATTACATTATACTTTTATGTATATTTAAGAAAAAAATAAAACTACATATATTTATTAAAAATGTAATTAAAATAATTATTTTTACATTATACTTTTATATGCATGTTCAAAAAATAAAATTATAAATACATATATTAATTAAAAATATAAATACACCCTGCAATACTGCATGAAAATTAAATATATTTATTTAAAATATATACTACAAACTTTAAAAATGAAAAAATATATATTAACAATAAATAAAATAATTATTTTTACACTATACTTTTATTTGCATGTTTAAAAAACAAATATAAATAAATATATGAATTAAAAATATAATTAAATAAACCATTAAAATATATTAATTTAAAATAAATAATAAAACAAACATAAAAACAATATATATATATTTAAAAATAATAATTTTTACATTCCATTTTTATATGTATATTATAAAAAATAAATAGATAAATAAATAAATAAACTAAAAAGAATTAATTATTTTTACATAACATTTTATTCAACAATAACAGCCAGCATGAATGGCATTGTAATACTTTAGTTTTCAATTGTGTATTTATATAATGAATACTTCTGCTATCATTCAGCAATAAGACATACTTAAGATATGAGGACAACCCTAGCGAGTTAGAGATGCAAACATCTCTGCGTGACTCGTATTGTCTTCATTAAACGTAAATATGGCGTTTGAGACTCCAGCTGAATGTAAAGCGCTGACAGACAACACTGGAGAGCAGAAGATAACGAGAGCGAGACAGAGCTGTTATTACCTTGACTGTAATTATGGGCTAATGAGCGTCCACTAACCACAGAGGACAACTAATCAGATCTCAGCCTGCTTCATCACACAAACACACACATATATATACACACTTATACACACACAGTGAGTCTCTGTGAACTTCATTAGCTTGATACGCTGATGCAAACCGACCTCAACACTTCCTGTCCCTCATACAGGGACTTCCTGCTGGACAACAACACACACCAGACGGCCCCCGCTGGGTTACACAAGACCATTAGTGTGTTATTCTGAGTCTGAGATCAGAACATCAATCATTTACATCCAGAGAAAGAGCTTTCCTACGTTTGAAGACGCCGAGAGGCCTTGACTGCTTCCAGACGCCCACCGTCCTCTCCAACACACACACGCTTTATCAAACAAACATTACTGCATATATAGTCTTGTGTGCTTTCAAATACGCCAGCAAACGTCTAAACAAGCATGTAAGCTCATGAAAAGCAAGTTCATGGTGAATTAAGATGCTCTTGCTCTCTGTGAATCACTGAAACGTCAATCTGGGGATGTTTGAATGTCATTTCAGATGCATTTTTGAGAGTACATTTTTTATGTTTCTGAAAGGAGCTTTCCTGCTCACCAAGGCTGCATTTATTTGATTAAAAATACGGTAAAATCTGTAAAATTGTGAAATATTATTGCAATTCAGAAAAGCTGTTTTCTGTGTGAATATCTGTTTAAGTGTAATTTATTTCTTTGAGTAAAAGCTGAATTTTCATAATAATTTTCACATAATTTTTCAGAAATCATTCTAATTTGCGGAATGAAATTTAAATGTATTTTTTATTTTTCACATAGCTTTTGTAGTTTCATGTAATAAATAATACAATAATTTAAACTAAGAATGTATTTATTTAGCAAAAATCACAAATCGGGCTGCACAGTTTTTGCATGTATTTTTTTAATGATTAAATGTATTACGTTATTAATGTTACTGTCCATTAACATCCAACAAACAAATTATATGTATATATATAAAAAAAAAATTTAATATTTATTTTGGGCTAAATTTATTTAAATAAATGTACCTAAAAAAAGGCAAAACGGCTAAAATGGCTTAATGAATTAATTTTAAAATGTGTTTTGAAGATTTGTTTTTGGCTAGATGTCTGAATGCCATTTCAGAAATATTTTTGAGAGTACATTTTAAATGTTAAGGAGTTTTTCTGCTCACTAAGGCTGCATTAATTTAATTAAAAATATGTTAAAATCAGTAAAATTGTAAAATAATATTGCAATTCAGAAAAGCAGTCTTTCTGTTAAAGTGTAATTTATTTCTTTGAGTCAAAGCTGAATTATCAGCATCATTACTCCAGTCTTGAGTTTTCAGAAACCACTCTAATATGCTGAGTGAAATTTATTTAGAAAACAGATATTTGAAATTGCAATAATATTTCACTGTATTACTGTATTTTTCATTAAATTTGAAAGTTTAAAATATCATTTTAAAGATTTATTTTGGGGTACATTTATTTTATCTAAATAGAGGTCAAATAGACAGAATAAATCTTTAACAATGAATCAAAACAAACAAATGAATAAACAAAAAAACAAATAAACAAATTAATTAATTTATTAATTAATTAAAAGTTTCATTTTAAAGATTTATTATGGCCTAAATGTATTTTAATAAATAATTAAATAACATTTAAAATAAGTAAACAAATAAATAAATGTTATTTATTTATTAAAATAAATAAATAAATAAACAAATAAATAACATTTATTTGTTTACTTATTTTAAATGGTATTTATTTATTTTTAAATGAATAAATAACATTTCAAATAAGTAAACAAATACAAATAAAAATTTAAAATTTAAAAATACATTTAAAGAATGTAAAAATTTTGGGGTACATTTAGTTTATCTAAATAAAGGGTAAAAGTTTTTTTTTTTTTACATTTGCTTATTTTTAAAAAACAATTTAAAATTTTGTGTAAACTGTAAAGAACTAATACAGAAAAAATATATATATCTATATATATACACATACACACATACATAAAGTTTTAAAAATTATTTTGGGATATATTTATTTTACCTAAAAAGAGGTCAAATAGACAGAATAAATAAGCAAATTAATTAATTAATTAAAACTTTCATTTAAAAGATTATGGCCTAAATATTTTTCATAAATAAATAAGTAACATTTAAAATAAGTAAACAAATAAATACATAAATAACATTTTAATAAAATATATTATAAACAATTTAAAGATTTCGGGGTAGATTTATTTTACCTAAATAAAGGGTAAAAGGTTGTTGTTGTTTTTTTGTTTTGTTTTTACATTTACTTATTAAAAAAATTGTGTAAACTGTAAAGAACTAGTAATATTTAGTTATTAATTATAATTATATATATATATATATATATATATATATATATATATATATATATATATATATATACACTAATTATTTTATCCATAACATTTATCCATATGTAATATTTACTATGACATTTTTTTAAAATGTATTTATTTTAAATAACTAATAATAAAAATGAAAAAATATATATTAATATTATATTATATAAATTAATTATTTTTACATTATAACTAAAAAATATTTATTTCAATAAAAATGAATAATACAACCTTAAACACAAAATTGAATATTTCCGCTAAAAATAATTAAAATAATTATTAAAAAACAACAAATTAAACAATTAAAATAAAAACCTTAATCTTTAGATAAAAATTAAAACTTATAAAAAATATTTTCGTTTATGGAGTTAAATTGAGCTAAATATTTTTGTTTATTGACCTAAAATTATATATATGTATGTATACATATATACATATATACATATATATATATATTTACAATGATATTTATTTCAAATGTATTTATTTTAAATAACTAATAATATTAAATATAATATTTATCATAATTTAAAATTGACAGAATAAATCTTTAAAATGAATATAAAGCAAATAAATGTAAAGTTTTATTATGGGCTTATTGTATTTTAATAATAAATAAATTAATTAATTAAGGTACAAATGGCATAAATAAATATTTAAAACAAACAAATAAACAAACAAAAAATAAATACATCAGGTCACTTTTTTAAAAAAACTTTATGTCTTTAGGGGAAAAATATTTTAATGAGAAAAAATGGAGAGCAATTTAAGAAAGTCAGATGTGATTATTTGATTATTTATTATTGTTTACCTTGCTTTTGTCCTCAGTGGGTTTGGGTGGTTCTTGAGGAGAAGCGTCTGATGCCTCTGAGCTTTCGTCTTCTGACACTACAGTAAAGGTGAGAAATAAAATTAATAAGCTATTGATGTTTCTGTTGCAAAAAAACATGACTAAGTGGTCAAAGATGGTTTGATATGACTGTAGATACAAAAGCATCTTACTTGACTTCTTGGCTTTTCTGGCGAGAGCAGCAGCGAGTTCATTCTGCACCTATAATAAAAACACATGGTTTCTGAATGTAATCCAGTTAATGCACAAGAGTACTGTCTTTATTCTCCATTTAAATGAGCTCTTCATCAGGATCTCTAGAGCAAAGCAGCAGTTACAAACACAAGAGAAAAGAGCCACAGACAGCAGGGGCTCATGGGATACTGGAGGAGGACAGCTGTGTGGATATTCATGCAGCATCAAGAGTCAAGAGGGAATCGGCTCGCTTTAGTCACACAGACACTAGTTCGGCATTTAACCCATATAGTAAGCTATTATATATGAAATCACAAATCAATAGAGCTTATTAAAGGGGTAATGCATTATGTTTCAGGGGTGAAACATTACAAATATTATTAGATTTATTGATTTAATAATAATGTGTAATACGTTTTCAATTTTAATTTTACTTTTGTTTTTATTTGTTTATTTATTGGAAAATGTCATAACTTGAAGATGAAGATTTTGATGATTTTGTTAGTCTCCATTATAATCAGTAAGCAATCCGTGGCCAATATATTTATTTTAATAAATTGACTTGAAATATATTATATTAGCTGAACACAACATTAAAAATATATTAAAATATTTTAAATTAAAAAAATATATATATTTATTTAATTAGCTTATTTAGCTGATAATAATTGAAAAGCTTTTTTTTTTGCATTTCATCATTGGACATTTTCAAATAATTTTTTTCATTTATTAAAAAAGGGACAGATGTTTTATGTGCAAATATTTTTGCACATTAAAAAATATAATCAAAATAAGTACTGTAATTAATTCATTTTAGGAATATCCCTATAATCAATATTTATTTCTATATATTTCTTTACAATATTGCATTTTATTAAAATATTCTATTGCATTCTATTACATTATATTTTGTTATATATTAATAAAATATTTTTTTATTCATTCTAAAATATTTTTTCATAATTAACTGAAGATATTTAGAACATTTATTATTATTATTATATTTTATATTTTAAATACGTTTTATATACTACATATAAGAAATAAGAAATATAAGGAAAATTACAAATAATAAATATAAATATTGAATATAATAAAAATAGTACAGTAATTCATTAATTTTAGGAATAACAAAATAATCAGTAATCAATATTTATTTCAGTATTCAATATGAATTTCTTTAAAATATTACATTTTATTGAAATATTCTATATAATTACATTATATTTTTTATCTATCATATTTCTAATATTTTATGTTACATATTTTATTTAATCTTAAATATGTTTTATATATTATATATAATAAATATAATAAGAAACAAGAAAAATTACAAATAATAAATAATTGAATTAATAAAAATAAGTACAGTAATGAATTTATTTTAGGAATATCACAGTAATAAGTTATCAATATTTAAATCAATATATTTGTTTATTGTATTATATATATATATATATATATATATATATATATATATATATCTGTTAATTTAAGAAATATTTTATGTGATATAAAATATTTAAAATAAAAATATTAGAAATATATATATATATATATATATATATATATATAATTATTATTATTTCTAATATTTTTATTTTAAATATTTTATATCACATAAAATATTTCTTAAATTAACAGAACATATTTAGAATAATAATAATTATTATTATTCTAAATATGTTCTGTTAATTTAAGAAATATTTTATATAATATATAATCAAGTTTTTAAATGTTGCATATATTATAAGAAATAAGAAAAAATACAAATAATTAATTTAAATAATAAAAAAGGATAAAGAAAAAATAATAATACAATTTGATTTAAATAATTACATTTCATATTTTTTTTAAATTATTCTATATAATTATACTATATTGTGTTCTATATTTGTATATATATTGATCTAAAATATTTTAAATATTTTTATTTAATAAAAAGGATAAAGAAAAAAATAAACCATACAATTTGTTTTAAATAATTACATTTCATATTTTATTAAAGTATTCTATAT
>NC_133377.1:41980358-42001206 GCF_049309525.1 Garra rufa
TATAAACAAATATATTACTTATTAATACATTCATTCATATTATTTATAATAATACAGCTTGGTTAAAAAAGAACCTGAAAACAATATTTTATATTTAAAAATAATTGTATTTATATTTTTTGTTTTACATTGTTATGTTTTACAAAACACTTTATTTCTGAACATACATTATATATATAATATATTTGTCAATTAATATATATATATATATATATATATATATATATATATATATATATATATATATATATATATATATATATATACACACACACACATATATACATACATACATAAATATATATAGTATTTTATTTTTTATATAAACATTTTTCTTTTTTCTGGGAAATATTTATAGTTTTATTTACTTATTTATATGTGTGTGTGTGTGTGTGTACTGAAAATCTAAAAGTTAAAACAATTACATATTACATACAGATTACATACATTTTATTTTCAATTTTTATAAATATATTAATATTTTTTTTTGCACCATATTGTCTGAAATAAACACAGTTTTGTGTTTCATTAATGAATAAAAATCCAGTCCAGTCATCTATTCTATATGGTCAGTGGATCAATTTAATATTTTAATAACCATTAACTTCGCACCAAAACGACTGTATTTTCGCGCATTGATCCGTCCTTAACCTCTAAAGGACGTGTCTACTTTGACCCACTTGTCTGAATAAATGAATCAGAGTGAAATCAATATCAATATTCAGGGGTTCACATCAATACAACTGTTTGAATTCTCTACTCTGTGTTTGTTTCTTGAGACGCTGCATTAAAGCATTGATCGGGCCATTTGTCTCTTAAGACTGCTGTTCGTCCTCCTCACATCTAGTGTTTCCCAGCACGGTGTAACAAAGTAATCGCTAGATTTTCCTCTATTACGAGGTCAGAAGCAGGTCTCTGATTTTACACAGATTGTTTGAGTGCTCTGGCATGTATTTGATGACGGACGGAGGGACGCCTGGGGTTGTTATCCATTAACAAGTTGGCAGGCGTCCGCACTGCTCACAAACAGCCATGGAGCTGAAATCTTCCAGAATGAGCAAAGCGTTCACGATCCATGAGCTGATCTAAAGCACATGCTCTTTCTCACTGTATGAAGATGATAAAAGCGAACGGTCGCGCTCGACAAACCAGTATCTCCACATCTCGCATGAAAGAAAAGCTGATGATCTGTCAAAATGAAAGATCACCTCTATACGGCTGAATGGAGCATATGCCTGGAGGACACGCTCGTGTGTGTGTGTTTTCCCGGTGGAGTTGACTGGGGGCTGGTGTGTGTGTTGTGGGTGTGTCTGTGTGTGCTCTAATTTCAGGTGTAACGCTGAGGTGTTGGATGGCATGAAGAACAGAGGAGAGCAGGTGTTCAGTCTGGAGGATCTGCAGAGAGAGAGATGATTAGGTATCAGATGACATGGATGTACAGGATTCCTCTGGATGTTCTGTGATTATTTGGAATATAAAAGATCATGACAAGGAGAAATAAGAGTCTATAAGAATTCTAAAAAGGAATTCTGGAAAAATTTGTAAAAGCAGCATTACCATTGGGATACATGGAGATGCTCTGCTCTGAACTTAGTGACTGATCTTCTGCTTGGTGTCCAGGTCAAAAAGCCTCCTCATGTTGTTGGTTTTTCTTTTCGTTTTCATTTAATTTGATATCCTAAAACAAATAAATGAAAACAAAAATATACAGCGCCTTGCAAAAGTATTCCTACCCCTTCATTTTTTCACATTTTGTTTTGTTGCAGCATTATGTTAAACTGCTTTAAATTAGTTTTTCCCCACATCAGTTTACACTCCATACACCGTAATAATGACAAAGCAAAAACCAGATTTGCACATTTTACAAATCTATTGAAATAAGTAGATTGCATAAGTATTCATACCCTTAACTCAGTACAGAGTTGAAGCAGCTTTACAGCCTCAAGTCTTTTGGGTCTGATGTGACAAGCTTTGCACATCTGCATTTGGCAATTATCTGCCATTCTTTGCCTCACCTTTTCACCTCTCCATCTCCGTCAGCTTGGACATTTTCTAGAGTCCTAATTGTTCCAGTCGTCTTCCATTATGGATAATGCTTCTGTCAACCTTCAATGCAGCAGATTTTTTTCTGAACTCTTCCCTAGATCATTGCCTTAACGCAAGTCTGTCACTGAGCTCTACAGGCAGTTATCTTGGTTTTTGCTCTGATATGCATTTTCAGCTGTTAGACCTTTTCTGAGAGGTGTGTGTCTTTCTAAATCATACGCATTCAAATGAATTTGCCACAGTTTAACTCCACTCCAAGTGTAGTAACATCTGGAAGCAATATGAATGCTCCTGAGCTACATTTCGAGTGTCCCAGAAAAGGGTATGCATACTTATGCAACGGGATCTTTTCAGTTTTTTATTTCTAATAAATTTGCAAAGTTGTTACAAGCCTGTTTTGTGCTTTGTCATTATGGTGTATGAGATGTAGATTGATGTGGGGAAAAAGTAATTTAAAGCAGTTTAACATAATGCTGCAACAAAACAAAATGTGAAAAAAATGAAGGGTTAGGAATAGTTTTGCAAGGCACTGTATAATAAAATAAAATATGAACAAAAACGATCAAAAATATGACAATATAAAACTAAAACTACAGTACAAATATTACTAAATACTTAAACTATCTTTAAAATGAAAACTATTGAAAAACAAAAACAAAAAATACTACAATGTTATCTTCACAATGAAAACTGAAAATATAAAAATAAAAACTATAATTAAAAACAAAAAAAAAAGAAATACTACAATTTTATCTTTAAAATGAAAACTGAAAATATGAAAATATAAACCATAATAAGACAAAACAAATCATTTCGGGTGTAACGCTGAGGTGTTGGATGACATGAAGAATAGAGGAGAGCAGGTGTTCAGTCTGGAGGATCTGCAGAGAGAGAGACGACAATTAGGTATCTGATGACATTATTATTTGGAATATAAAAGATCATGACAACGGGAAATAAAAGAAAAAGAAAAATTGGTAAAAGAAGCATTACCATTGGAGATGCGTGGAGATGCTCTGCAGGTTGAACTTGATCTTCTGCTTGGTGTCCAGGGGTCGTTCTTCGTACCTCGCTAACTAAGTTAGCTGGATTTGATTGTTGACGATTTTGCGTGATCTTGGATCGCTCGGTTCTTCGAAGCTCATCCGGGACTTGCTGTCATAGCAACAGGTGCGCAAGCTTAAACCTGCTCCGGAGCAGGTTTATTTCATGTAAACAGGATTTAGGCTGCGCTCCTGGCGGGTTATGATTGGTTGAAATGGCGAGGGTCACATCTGATTGGTTAAAGAGCACGACTGACGCGGACTCACGTGGGAAAAGAAAAGTATCTTGCAAGAAAGTGTGTATATATATATATATATATATATATATATATACTACCGTTCAAAAGTTTGGGGTCAGTACATTTTTTATTTTTTTTTTAAGGAAATTAATACTTTTATTCACAAGGATGTATTAAGTTAATAATTAAAAATTTATTAAAAGTTAATAATAAATAATTTACATTGTTATATATATATATATATATTTGCGGGGAAATCACAGGTTCCAAAAAATATTTGGCAGCACAACTGTTGATATTATGATAATCCAACATTGATCATTCTAATAATAAATCAGCATATTAGAATGATTTCTGAAGGATCATGTGACACTTAAGACTGGAGTTAAAACAGCTGATAAAAATTCAGCTTTTCATCACAGGAATAAATTCTATTTTAAAGTATGTTCAAATATATATATATATTAAAAAAAAACATTTTATATTGTAAAAACATTTTGCAATATTACTGTTTTTTCTGTATTTTTAATCAAATAAATGCAGCCTTGATGAGCATAAGAGACTTCTTTAAAGACTATTACAAGTCTTACTGACCCCAAACTTTTGAACGGTAGTGTATAAAAAAATAAAAAAATAAATAAAATAACATATCAAGGAAAAAACATGTAACATGGGCAGCATTAACGCATTTAATTTGTTCACTACTTTTTGCCAGCCCTCTCTCCTTGCTTTTCCAGCTTTTGCAGTTTTCCCTTGCGTTTTTATTAAACTCTGAAACTCCTGAAATCCCTCAATCAAGAGTTCTTGCTCTGCTGCAGAAAAATACTGAGCGTGCTCCTTCGTCATGTTCGCCGACCAATCAAAGCGTTGCCGATCAATGTTTCTACTATCGATACGTAGCCCCTTTTAAGCCACCCAGTGATCTCAAATAAGTTCATCCAGCTATAATAATCATCAACAACAGGTGCGTTCGGAGAACCGGAATAGCGAGCTCATAGTTAGCGCGATGATTTGATCTTGGATGTGTCATTAGATCTTGGATGTAGTAAGCGAGGTACGAAGAACGGACCCCTGGTCAAAAAGCCTCTTCATGTTGTTGGCTTTTCTTCCACAATCCACTGCACACTTGCATTCAGATCTGACCAGGGTTAGCGTTAACTAAATTATAAGGATGCACCAAAAGGAAAATTCTTGCCCGAAGCCAAACAAAATTACACATTGGGCTGAAGGCTGATTACCAGACAGGGTTTTTTGTGACTTTTTTTTTTTTTTTTTTAACTTTAACACATCCAAATCATGTCAGTGTTTTTTGTTTTGTGTGTGTGTGTGTGTGTTTTGTGTGTGTGTGTGTGTGTGTGTGTGTGTGTGTGTGTGTGTGTACTCACATAGCTAATGCAACAAATGTCACCAAGTGTCATCTCATTCTGATGAAGCTAAGATTTTTTAAAATTCAAAATACAACATTTTTTGGTCAAAAATGACCGAAGAGGCCCAGAGGGTTAAAATAAATGCTGTTCATGGTACACAAATAAGGCTTGAAAAATACATTTTTGATAGAATGTGCGTTCATCTGATGATGACTGTATTAGTTAACAATACCAGTGTCCCTCTGGGAGAAGCGTGTGCATGTTTTTCTGTGTCTGTTGTGATGTTCAAACGCTGAGAGTCTATTCTTAAAAAGGCTTATCACGATTCAAATACTAAGCCCTGCGTTGAAGTATTTACTCACCATTTCCTCTCAGCGCTAATGTCATGTGATCTGATGACAGGAGCTCAGAGCTCTGTGAAGTGTGTGACAAATGAACCTGAAAAAGAAATGTTGTGTTATGTTAAAATGTTAAAAACTGTATATTTGAACAACGAAACTTATATTTTAATTCTTTGAACTGTCTTTTCTACACAGATATACACATATATACAAAGTATTTTATTGTAAATATCTAAAACAAAATACAAATAGCATATGTTAGTATATCAATTTTAGGTTGGCTTGAGAAAGCCGGACCAGAAAGTTTTTAAAGCTTTAATAAGTAAAAAAAAAAAAAATGTAAAAGTTTGACTGAAGTTTAAATGTAATTTTAAAAGCTTAGTTTCTAACATTATTAGCAAGACGCTAGCATGTTTCTAGCATGATTTGCAAGTTATTAACATGCTTCTGGCATGATTAACAAATTGCTAGGATGTCTAACATGATTAGCATTTTGCTAGCATGATTACAAAGTTGCTAGCATGTTTATAGCAGGATTAACAAGTTTCTAGCATGTGTTTAGCACAATTAGCAGGTTGATAGCATTTTTTAGCATGATTAACATGTTATTAGCATGACTCTAGCATGTTTAACAAGTTGCTAGCATGTTTCTAGCATGATTAACAAGTTGCTAGCATGTGTCTAGCTTGATTAACATGTTGCTAGCATGCTTCTAGCATGATTAACAAATTGCTAGGATGTCTAACATGATTAGCATTTTGCTGACATGATTACAAAGTTGTTAGCATGTTTATAGCAGGATTAACAAGTTTCTAGCATGTGTTTAACACAATTAGCAGGTTGCTAGCATTTTTTAGCATGATTAACATGTTATTAGCATGACTCTAGCATGTTTAACAAGTAAGTTGCTAGCATGTTTCTAGCATGATTAACAAGTTGCTAGCATGTGTCTAGCATGATTAACATGTTGCTAGCATGCTTCTAGCATGATTAACAAGTCGCTAACATGATTCTAACATGATCAGCAAGTTGCTAGCATGTGTCTAGTATGATTAGCAAGTTGCTAGGATGTTTACCATGATTAGCATTTTGCTAGCATGATTAACAAGTTGTTAACATGTTTCTAACAGGATTAACACGTTTCTGGCATGTGTTTAACATGGTTAGCATGATTGTAGCATGATTAGCAAGTTGCTAGCAGGTTTCTAACATGATTAACAAGTTGCTAACATGATTGTAGCATGATTAGCATGTTTCCAGCATGATTAGTCATTTGTTAAAATGTTTCTAACATGATTAGCATGTTTTTAGCATGATTAGCAAGTTGCTAACATTTTGTTAACGTTTTTCTAGCATGTTAACATGAAGCATTAGCATGTTGTTAACATGATTCTAACATCATTAACAAGTTGTTAGCATGTTGTTAAGATGTTTCTAATGTGATTAGCAAGTTGATAGATAGATAGTTAGAAATATATAGCACACCTGGTGAGATCAGTCTAAAGATCTGAGTTTGGAGTTTTAAAGCTCTAGGAGTTAGAGTTGATCGTTTTAGTCTCAGAAGAAAAATAACTAAGTTTAAATAGCATTTCAGTAAGCTGTCTTTCTCAAGCCTACTTAATTACGTTAGACATACATTCCCAATGCTTTAAACGCTGAATATCTTTCGAAGATTTGATGTCACTACCTTGCAAATGTTGGTAAATCCAGCGATGATTTCATCTTTGAAAGTTTTCATCCTCAGTAAACATCTTTTTCCAGACAGACTTAAGAAAAACCCTGTAAGTCTGTTTATTCTTGGAAGCTGTGTAAAGTCAGCCAATCACATTAGAGCTTTCTAGATTAAGAAAGTACTCCAGTCTCACATGAAACACGCATCAGCGGAAGGACAGCGGGCGTCCCGTCTAATGCTGAGACGAGTGGAAGTCTACAGAAGAACGTCTGCATGTGAAAGTGAGAGTAAAAGAGTGAAGAAAGTCTTTGATCTTAAACCTTCTCCTCTCCAGTTCAGCTCTTGCACACAGACTGAGTTCTTCAAACACACCCTTGATTAAATATTGAAGAACACCCATAGCTTCCTAACAGAACACAACCCTCAAGAACCTCCAAAAAAAAAAAAAAAAAAAGAGAGAGAGAGAGAGAGAGAGAGAGAGAGAGAGAGAGAGAGAGAGAGAGAGAGAGAGAGAGAGAGAGAGAGAGGAGAAGAGGTTTGGTACCAACTCAAGGAGACATTGCTGTTCCAAACTTATGTTGGACACAAAAGAAGATATTTTGACCAAATACTTGCTGGTAGCTATTGACTTTAATAGTATTTTTGTCTATATTATGGAAATCAATAGGTAATATAACCAATAGGTACCCATATTTTTCAAAATATATTTTGTGTTCAACAGAAGAAACTTGAGTACATGACAAAATTGCCATTTCCGGGTGAACTATTCCTTGAAAGTTACTTCGTTTGACAAAACTATTGTTCCAGGATTAACACAAAATCCCTGTCATACTTCAAAACTTTACAAATGATAAGTATAATTGTTTTAAAAAAACATGTAAACTGAAAAAGAAGTTACTGGAAAGAAGTGTTTTGCCGCCATCTTGTGGTTGCTCAACTGAAGTTAGGATCCCAGAATCTAAAACGGCACATCGAAACTTTTCATAAATCTGTCATAACTCAGGCTACACCTACATATTTTATAGTCATTTGAGAAAGAAAGGAAGAAAGAAATAAAGGGGTTATTGTGGTCAATATAATTTGAAAGTCAATTATCAGGCAGCTTTTTCAGGAAGTGAGAGTGCTCCAGATTTTCTCTGTGGATAGATTTGAGGGGAAGCCACTAAAACTAGAAAATGTCCCCAAACTTGGCCTAAATATTTGCTAAAAATTTGGAAAAAATTTGTATTTTCCCATCGTTGGTCTGATATCCAGCCCGTCACGATAAGCGAATTGGCTCTGTGAGTTTATACAAGTTAGTCAGTCATCTTAAATAAGTTTTACATTCAACCTTTTTAGATTTAAAACTTTTCTATAACATAAAAAACATGTAAGAAAGTTGTAAGCAATGGCAGCACTTATGTCAATTCACCTGTCAGATTCCAACGGTTAATCTGCTGTTGCTATGGTTACCACCTGCCTGCGCGCCAATTCTTTTCTGGAACTTTCAAAATACGCTCTTTTTATTGTACTTTGGTGGTTATTCTTTATTTGTAATGTTTAATTAACTGTTCCTTGTGTACGAATATTTTAACGGAGCAGGAAGTCAATTTGTAGGACAACCCTTAACATTAACCATTATCAATTTAAAATATTCAGTGTTTTCAACCCATTTCTAATGGGTCTGTTATTATAAGAACAAGAAGAAAACTAAACCAACATTTTGTTCTGCAACAACATAAATTATACACAATTAAACTGCAAATGTGCATTTTAAAGACACTACTTCTGAAAAAAAACTAATCTGAAAAAAATCAGGGCATTATTAACTCAGCAAGCAAACAATTTGTATGACAAACCATAACCGTGATTTCTCTCAACAATTTCCAATTCAAAATGTTCTGGTTTTAACCCATTTCTAATGGGATTCGTTATTATAAACACTAAAAAGCAAAATAAACGTTCACATTTCGTTTAACAACAACATTTAAACTGCAAATATGCATTTTGAAGGCACTCTGTGTAAAATAGGGCACAGTGAACTGTTAATATGAAAGAAGTTTCGTAATTCTTTCAGGTGTTCATCTTTAAGTTTTACATAAAAAAAGAACATTTTAGATTTAAAACTTCTCTATAACATGAAAACATGTAATAAAGTTATAAATAATGACAGCACTTATGTTTTGTCAACTTACCTGTCAGATAGCCTACTGATCAGTCTGCTGTTGCTATGGTTACCACCTCGCCTTGGCGCCAAGAATTCTTTTTTTTTTTTATGGTTTATTTAGACGTTCCTTAAGGAAGTCCTCAAATTAAACGTTTTAATACATATATACTTATGTTTTAAGTCAGATTGTAGGACAAACCTTAACATTATTCAATTTGAAGTATTCTGTGTTTTCAACCAATTTCTAATGAGTTATTATAAGTACAAGAAGGAAAATAAACATCACAGTTTGTTCCACAAAAGAAATATACACATTTAAACTGCAAATGTGAAGTTTGAAGGCAACATGTAAAAAAATAAAAAAAATAAAAAGACTAAACATAAGACACAATAAACAGTATTAATATGAGTTTTGATTTTTTTCAGGTTTTTTTTTAATTTAGCAAGTCTTTTCACGCCCTATAGTCAGTCATCTTTAACGTTTTACATAAAAACATTTTAGATTTAAAAGTTCTCTATAACATAAAAAACGTAATAAAGGTAATGACGGCACTTATGTTTGTCAACTTACCAGTAAGATTCCAACGGTCAATCTGCTGTTGCTTTGGTTACCGTACCTTAGCGTAACACCTTACTGTCACAACTCAGGCAGGAACAGACGAACAACGACGTAGTAAAAAACGAACATTTAATAAATCCAATAGGAACAGGCAGACACAGGAACATGGAGTGGAAACATCAGGATAACATCAAAGACCGACAAGAATACAGGGGAAAGCACACACCTTATATACACAGACTGATTACACATTCAGGTGGAGACAATGAAGGAGGAACCAAACACACACTGAACTGCGGGGGAGAATGGGAGAAACCAACATGAAAGTCCGGGGATGTGACATTACCTCCCCCTCCCGGAAGGCGTGTCCTCACGCCGACAAACGGGAAACAGCAAACAGTCTCAGGAGGGGGTTTCGGCGGAGGATGGACTCCCGGGAGGAGGGCAAGAGATGGAATCCAGAATGGTGACGGAACAGTCCATGGAGGTGATGACGGAGGGAGGAGCCAAGGAGGTGACAGGAGGGGGCTGGAGCAGGAGGAGCCAGGTGGGACCCAGGCCGCAGCCAAGATGTAATCCCACGGTGGAGCCGATGAAGGTAGGAGCCATGGTGGAAGAGAGGCTGACGACTCCATGGGGCCGACCGACGGAGGCGGAGCAGGTGGTGGGAGAGCCCGAGGCGGAGACGGAAAGCCGATGATCTTGGGCGACACCGCGGATCCGGAGGGCCAAGGTGGAACCCAAGGCTCTGGCGACCAAGGCGGAGATGGAGATCCGGAGATCCGCGGCGGAGCTGGTGGATCGACGGGCGACGGCGGAGACGAGGGAGCAGAGAGCCGGGGTGGAGCCGCAGGGTCGGAGGGCTGAGGCGGAGTCCAGGACTCTGAGGCTGGAGGCGATGGTGAGGGATCCTCCAGCCATGACACCGATGGAGACTGGCAGACCCGCGGCGAACCCACCGCACAGATGGTGGGCTGAGGGTGAGCAAGGGGACAGACAGCAGACAACGGGGATTCAGGTAAGCTGGGCGGAACCAGCGGAGATTCAGGACTAGGCAGAAGAGGGAGGGTGGGTGGGAAATCCAGGCAGATAGGTATTTCCATGACACAGTCAATAACATCCCCATAATCTTGTTCCAGCTCACCCTCAGTGATAGTGCAGTGGGCAGGGCTCTCTACCGCCCTCTCTTGTTCCACGAAGCACTCCACCGTCGCAGATGTAATAGTCGGCTCACGCACCTGATCAGCAGTTTTGCCCCCGTCGGCACTCCATACTGCTGTCGCTCCGGGCTCGGGCTTTCCGTCTCTGATGGGCTCATAATCTGCGGGTCGGGGTGGCTGGCTGGGCTCTGGGTCCGGAGTGGCACTGACGAGATAGTCCTGGGAACAGGCGGGAAACGAAGGTCTGTTTCTCGCCAGTGTCCACTCCACAAACGCGGCGAAGTCCGCTCGAGGGCCGTCTTCGGACGACGGCGCTCTGCATGATGCGTTTAGACTCGCGTCATAGAACGCACAGAGCGCATCGTCCGGGTAGCTGGTGGTGTTAGCTACTAGCTGGAACATTACGGAAAATCCCTCGAGCGGCAAATCCCCCTGCTTCAGCTGGAGGAGGATGAATTCAGGTCGAAGGCGATGCATGGAAGAAACACTACGGAAACAAAAGACTGGCGAAAACGAACGGAAAACAAAACGGAGGTGAACACGCAAAAAAAAAAACTGTATCGGTCGGTCTTTCTGTCACAACTCAGGCAGGAACAGACGAACAACGACGTAGTAAAAAACGAACATTTAATAAATCCAATAGGAACAGGCAGACACAGGAACATGGAGTGGAAACATCAGGATAACATCAAAGACCAACAAGAATACAGGGGAAAGCACACACCTTATATACACAGACTGATTACACATTCAGGTGGAGACAATGAAGGAGGAACCAAACACACACTGAACTGCGGGGGAGAAACCAACATGAAAGTCCGGGGATGTGACACTTACTTGAAGTTGTTTATTTAAACGTTCCTTATGGGTCGTCAAATTAAACGTTTTAATACATGTATATTTTAACTGAGCATAACGTCAGCTTGGAGGACAAACCTTAACATTAACCATTTTCAATTTAAAATATTCTGTGTTTTCAACCAATTTCTAATAAGTTTTGTTATAAGTACAAAAAGGAAAATTAAAACGTTCACAGTTTGTTCTACAACAGCATAAATATACAAATTTAAACAGCAAATGTGAATTTTGAAAGCACTATATAAAAAAAAATCACAAAAAATAAGGCACAATAAACTGTATTATATGAAGGAAGTTTCTTTTTTTTAGGTGTTTTACCTGTATTTTGAATTTGACAAGCCTTTTCAGGCCCTATAGTCCTTCATCTTTAACATTTTATATAAAGTATTAGATTTAGGTTCTCTATAAAATAAAACGTAATAAAGTTATAAAGAATGAAGGCACTTATGTTTTGTCAATTTACCATTCAGATTCCAACGGGTCAATCTGCTGTTGCTATGGTTACCACCTCGCCTGCGCGCCAATTCTTTTCTATAACTGAAAATACTCACTCTTTTGTCTGCTTTAGCGGTTACACGTTATTTGAAATATTTAAACGTTCCTCATACAAGCCTTTAAAATAAACGTTTTAATAAATGTATATTTTAATTGAGCATAAAGTCAGTTTGTAGGACAAACCTTAACATTAACTATTTTTCTTTATTTAAAAGGTGTTTTTAGTCAGTGTTTTTAACGTCTAATAGGTTTTGTTATAAGTACATGAAAAATAATAACATTCACATTTTCTTCTACAACAAATATACACATTTAAACTGCAAATGTGCATTTTTAAGGAACTATTAAAAAATAAATAAGGCACAAAAAACTAGTTTTTTTACATATAGATTTTTTTTTTACAGGTGTTTAACCTGTATTTTAAATTTTGCACCGCATTGCATTTTGTTTTAAGTTAACAGAACTATCTGTAATATTACATCCAGGCTGAAAATGATCAGTACACGTGCTATAGATGTACTACAGATGTCTGATTCATCAAGCATGTAATCTCACATCCTTGCTAGCTGCTTCCTTCATTAGGTAGAACCACACAAGTCCAACTATTCATTCCAGTCCTGTTCTCTTGAAGATGCATATTTGCAATTCACATCAGCATGCCATGATTTCATGCATATGTGCACAGCGACCGAGTGACGCAAGAGATTGTGGCAATCATTGGAGAAAATGCTGAGCTCAGCCAAATGTACACATTATGGCTTGGGCCCGTTCTTACACACGTACCACTGGTTCTTTGGCACAAACCCCATTCTGTGACTCATCATCAAGGATGCATTATTGCGTGAAGATGCCGGTGTTTGCTCAAGCCAGAAAATCTAAAGTTGCTCAGTTTAAAAGCGTAATTAGGAGTCTATTTTTGGAGCACTGGGGTTAACTTTTTTCAACAGTTGCCAGTTGCATTTCACTTTCATCTTTAGTTACATTTGGTGTTGCCAGTGAATGGCAGTAATTAAAAAAAAAAACCCAGTTTCAGAAACCAAAAAGCTAAAAACACCCACACAATCACACCTCACAGTGCATTTCCGTGGAAAAGAGGCCTGAGCATAAATGTTAAAATATCTCGTGCATATCTACAGTTTCACAACATATTTCTGTGAAAACCTTTTGTTTAAGCTCAACCTCACAACATGTGCTGACTCTGAAAAGAGTAAAAATGGAAACCAGTAAACAGGATTTACTCATTCCACTCCTGAAAAGACTAGTGTCTGTTGTGTTTTAGATGCTAGTATGTTTAACTACAGACAACCGGCTTTCCCAAACCTCTAAACCATCAAGACCAACTCGGTCGACCAGCTTGGTTTTATTGGTGAAAAGCAACAAACCAGCTCTAAGAAAGTTCATACTAAGCAAACAGAACTTGAAAAAAATGTGTACAAGCCAAACCACCATATCTAGATCTGTTTCAAATTATTATATAAACCAGATTAACATTTAGATCTTGTACTGTGGCAACTGCGAGCAAAATGCAAGGTCATGAAAAAGAATTCTGATATACTGATAGGACTTCTCAGAAAAAGGAAACGCTTTCACTAGTTTAGACGTTAATGATCTAATTTTCGTGGAATAAACGTAAATAACCGTCTGTTATCTTGTGAGAATCACTGATCACACCTCAAGCGTGGTTTCTGTTGTAGGCCGCTTCATCCTGTAGAAATCAACCCTGAAATGACAGAAGACATTTTCACTGAGTGAAGCTATAAAACTCTACATTTCTCATCTATCGCCACCCACTGCGGCTTGTATTAGTAACGGAAATAAACACAGCAGAATTAAAGTACGGTCATTGTTAGAATGCAACCTTGTTGTAAAGGAATTGGTAGCATTTACAGTAAACTAGTTTGCATATACAGTAGCATCAAATATTTGTTGAGGTGAGATGCATGTACAAGGAATATTAACTAATGGATTAATAGTAGAATAAATAAATACATGTTTTAAAGGTACAGTTGAAAAATTCTTACGTCAGTGTCAAACAAACGTCATTGTGACAACATGCCCCACTGTACATAGGCACCTATACCTAAGAAATTTCAGATAAATAAATACATCAAAAAACAAAAAAAATACCTAAGGCTTGTATTAATCATTTTGTGTATTATTAATACAAATTAAAATCAATATTTCAAAATCAAAATAATACTAATACTAAATTTTAAAAATGATCAACTATAAAGTTCGTACATTGTATGATGACCTTATATTACTATTAAAACAATTCAAATAGAATAATATTATAAGCAGCATTGTTACTGTTAGATAAAACTATTAAAACTAATGCATCCATAACTTTTAGTTAGCATGGTCTAAAGATGATCTAAGCCAAATGTGGTGAAAATTGGACAAATAGTCTAGGAGGAGTTCAAAAAAATGGCAGACTGGAAGTTTGGCTAACTATGGCAAAATTAGTATCTATGTTCTCGGCATGACCCAAGGAATGTATCGAGATCACTCTTCATTAAATTACATTACTGCTAGAGCATGTTGTCGAACATACACACTGAGTTCATAAAAAGTTAAAGAACAGCTTTTATTCAAAATAGAAATATTTTTAACAATATAAGTCTTTACTATCACTTTATCACATCCTTGCTGAATAAAAGTATTACTTTCTTCCAAAGAGAGAGAGAAAGGAAATTTACAGACCCCAAACTTTGAACGAGGTGTTTGTTACAAAGGCTTTCTATTTTAAATAAATGCTATTCTTTTTAACATTTTACTGATCAAAGAATTCTGAAAATGTATCAAAAAAAATAATAATAATTAACAACACAACTGTTTCTAACACTGATAATAAATCAGCGTTTTAGAAAGCTGAAACTTCAGCTTTGATCACAGGAATAAATTAATAAATTAAACTTTTTATTCCTTGCTGAATAAAAAGTACTACTTTCGTCCAAAGAGAGAAAGAAAGAAAAACAATTACTGCCCCAAACATTGAACAAGATTTTTATTGTTACAAAACCTTTCTGTTTTAAATAAATGCTGTTCTTTTTAACATTTTATTGATCAAAGAATTCTGAAAATGTATAAAAAATAATAATTAACAGCACAACTGTTTCTAACACTGACAATAAATCAGCATTTTAGAATGAAAGCTGAAAATTCAGCTTTGATCACAGGAATAAATTAAAGTATACTGAAATAGAAAACCACCTTTTTAAAATGCATTAACATTTGACAATATTAGTTTTTCCTGTATTTTTTATCAAATAAACACAGCCTTGATGAGCAGAAAAGTCTAGACTAAGTAGGAAGGCAAATATCTAAAACAAAAACCTACAGGCCCAGAAATAAGATTATTTAATAAAACCAGGGCATGTTTTTTTGTCCCTTTTTGCTGAAGCAAAACCTGAAAACTTCCATCATTGCTCAAAATATTATCACCCACACTCCATTATAAGATCTCCTCAGCTTTATACTTATTTCCCCTCCATCTGATGGGGAATCCTCCATTTCACAAACACCATAAAAATGCATATTAACCAGAGGCCTGCGGTCTGCACTGAGGTCCTGAGCGACTCGCACCAATCAAAGCTGACGTATTACAGAATGAGATCACTTAGAGAAAGCAGAATTCAAAAAGAAGAAGGAAAAGATGGAGATACATATTTCTTTTTTGCTTTCATTTCTTTTATTTGTAAAGCTCATGTATGCGTCCTTACTTAGAATTACAATAAAAGAAACTGTACGAATCTGAAACTGTATGTGCAGCAGTTCGCATGATATATAAAGAATCTAATAGAAGATGTGAAATTGGATGATATAATGAGAAATCCTGTGAGACATCATGCATACAGGTGCAACTTAACAAGAGTTGCACCTTAAAGACAAACACTATTCACAAGAGCAACTACATCTAGGGGCAAGTTGTCACAAAGTCTGCATCTCAGTAACTATAAAGTTTAAAGTCAAGTTTCTAGCAGGGCATTTGTTCACATGTTTTAAATATAGTAATAAAAATAATATATTAGTATATTTAATCATAAATAATTTCTGTGATTTCAATCATCACACTTTATGGCTTCCCAAACTTTTGAGAAGAGCCTATAATAAATAATTAATAATTGATATAGCAAATCAAGACATGCTGTAGAAGATGGTCTTTGTTTGCTTTAGGCTTATATTTATAAATAAATACATAAAGTAATAGTAATAGTTTCATACATGTACAAGGAATATTAGCCAATGAATTAATTAATAGCTAAATATAATACATATAATAATAAATTAATAATTAAATAATAAAAAAAATCTAGAAAAATGTGTAAACAAATAAAAATAAATATTACAAAAAATAAAATAAAATAATTGCATACATGTACCACGAGTATCAGGTAATTAATTAAATTAATAATAAAATATTAAAAAATATATATATTTTTATTTACATTTTAAAATCAGTATCACTGTATATTGCCATCTACACCCATAAAAAAATAAATAAAAAAATAAAGTAAATCATTAAAATAAATGCTTAAAAGTAGGAGTATCAGGTAATGAATGAATTAATAAAATTAATAATAAAATATTTTTTAAAAATGTGAATTTAGTTTTTTATATCAGTATCACGTTACTGTATATTGCCATATACACCCATAAAATAAATTAATTAATGTAAAAGGAGTATTAGCTAATGAATTCATTAATAGCTAAATTAATTATTTAATATTTAAAAAAACAAAGCAAATAATAAAAATAATTGCAAAAAAGTAGGAGTATCAGGTAATGAATTAATCAAATTAATAATAAAATATAAAAAAAAAATGGGAATTTTATTTTTTATATCAGTATAAAGTTACTTTATATTGCCATCTACACCCATAAATAAATAAATGTAAAAGGAGTATTAGCTAATGAGTTCATTAATAGCTAGATTAATTATTAAATATTTAAAAAATAAAGTAAATAATTACAATAATTGCAAACAAGTATAAGAAGTATTAGGTAATGAATTAATTAAAAAAATTAATAATAAAATATTTTAAAAATAGCCATATACACCCACAAATAAATAAATAAATAAATAAATGTAAAAGGAGTAATTATTAAATATTTAAATAAAAAATACAAAGTAAAAAATTAAAATAATTGCAAACAAGTATAAGTAATATCAGGTAATGAATTAATTAATAATAAAATATTTTTTACATTTTTTTTTACAAAATGTGAATTTAATTTTTTTTCATATCAGTATCAAGTTATATTGTATATTGTCATCTATACCCAAAAATAAATAAATGTAAAAAGAGCATTAGCCAATGAGTTCATTAATAGCAAATAATGAAAATAATAAAGACTTAAAAATATTTTTGAAAAAAATGTGAATTTCAAAAATTCTTCATATCTATATCTAAATATCTATCTATCTATCTATCTATCTATCTATCTATATCTATATATATATACATAATATATATATATATATATATATATATATATATATATATATATATATATATATATATACACACACACACATATACACACACACACACACACACATACATATATACACACATATACATATATATATATATATATATATATATATCAAGGCATCTACAACCATAAATAAATAAATACTTTTATTTAAATTAAAAACATAAAATGCATTAATGAAAATTAAAATTAGGGCAGTGTTTCTCTCCTCCTAAATTATGAAAACATTTTTAAACAAAAAAAAAAATCCAAGTCCAAGCTATATTTTGTCACTTTATGGTTTGCCAAATGTTTGAGAAAATACAATAAATAGCTTATAATACATAATTTATCAATTGATAATATATTGAATGCACATATACTTATGTATACGTATATATAAATTATTTATTTTATTATTTTTGTAGAAAAAAAACTCGCAGTGTCAACAAATAGCTGACTAATTTTGTGACAAAAGGCGTCTATACTCATACTGAAATTTTCACGCTAAATAAATTAATCAGTAAGAGTATCAAAACCTAAAACAACTTGTGGAAACCTCAGGTTTTGAGGGGAAAAAGCTCACAAACAAAACTCCATATATGAAAATCAGAAGCAGGGCAATTTCCCCCTCTTCCTAAATGATGAAAAAGGCGTGGAAACTCCTCAAAGTGTGTATAAAAACCACTTGAGAAGTGCGCTTCACAAGTCTCCCAAGTTTCCTTCAAGACGTCGCACGCAAACTTGCACAATCAGGATGCCATCAGCTCTGAGTAAGTTCAGCGTTCGAGCGAATTGGACGGATGCTCTTGCAACAACAGACGCAACTCTTCACTTTCTCTCTGTCACTTTCTCTGCAGACGCATTGCTCTTCCTGTCTGCCGTCTTGACGGCTTTCTTCTGTCTGGTGGACGCGGTGCCCGCATACAGCGGTTTGGCTGAACTATCTGAAATATCTGGCGACGAGGTTCAGGACGTAGATGGAAAGAGTCCTCTCAGCGACCGGCAGAAGTGGCATCTGATGGCCAAAGATCTGCATCAGGACGTCAAGACGCTGAGAGACCAACAGGTGAGGTTCAATACACTTTAATGCAAACACGCTTTGAGTTGCTGAAACTAACTTTGAGCTCCTCCATCCGCAGTTTGAGAGAGATTTCAGAGACACCGTGAACATGACGGCATATGAAGGTGTGAGGATCAAAACGCCTCTCCTTAAACCCTCAGACGGATGTCTGTCCAGAAACTTCAGCACAGTAAGAACACACTTCCTCTCAAATGACTGCGGTTTGGGGTTATATTTATGCTCCTATTTAAAATGAATACTTTAATTTTAAATGTTAAAATGGATCATTTAAAAAAAACATCTGTTTTTTTGTCACTATATAATTCCCATCCGTTTCATAACTATTATAATTGCCATTTATTATAGCTAACAAATAGAAAAATGTATAATTAAAATAGAAGAATGTTTCTGTGCCCTAAGCTGATTTTATACTAATATTAAATTTTTTTAGCTTTAAAATTTATAGTTTTTAAAATACTAACCTTTTGTTAACATTTTATTAACACTAACAAAGATTAATGATATAAAAATAAAAATCATTTTTATTAAAATTACATTTTTATTAGGTTACTGACATTTTATTTAAAATTTGTATTTTATATTATTAACATTAAAGATTAATGATGTAAAAGTACATAATCAACTATTCTTGTATTGTTATTCATATTAAAATACATTATATATTTTTACACTTTATTTATATTACATATATTTATATTGTTAGATCATGTTATGCATTATCGAATATTTAGCAAATATTTAATTTTTTAATCTTTTAAATAATTTATTTACTGTAAATACGTTTTATAATTTTTTTAGTAAGACTGAAATGTCACATTTTTTTGTTTTTGTCACTATATAATTCCAATATTTTATTGTAAATATAATACATAAAAATGTAGAAATATATATCTAAAAAATAAATAATTATAATTGACAATGAATTATAGCTTATAAATTGCAAAATGAATCATAAAAACAGAACAATGTTTCAGTGCCCTAAGTTGATATTATACTAATATTTTAAATTTTTAGCTTTAAAATTTATAGTTTTTAAAATACTAAAAAAATATTTGTAATAACTTTATTATATCTGTAAATACTTCACAATAATTGCAAACATTTTCTAAAGCATTATGAACTAACATTATGTTTAATATTTTATAAACATTAACAAAGATTAATTATATAAAAATAAAAATAATTTTTATACTTATATTATTATTAACATTGAAGATTAATGATGTAAAAGTACATTATTCTTGTATTGTTATTTATATTAAAATGCATTATATATTTTTATTCTTTATTTATATTACTAGTTTATTTACATATTTTATATTTATATTGTTAGATCATGTTACGCATTATTGAATATTTAGTAAATATTTAATTTTTAATCTTTTATTTACTGTAAATACATTTGATGAATTTTTAGTAAGATTGAAAGGTCATATTTTTTGTTTTTGTCACTATATAATGCCCATACTTTTCATATAACTTTTATAACTGCTATTCATTATAGCTAATAAATAGAAAAATTAATAATAAAAATAGAAGAATGTTTCTGTGGCCTAAGCTGATTTTATACTAATATTTAAATTTTTTAGCTTTACATTTTTTTTTAAACACTAAAATAAAGAATATTTTTTATAACTTTATTATATCTGTAAATACTTCACAATAATTGCATACATTTTCTAATGCATTATGAACTAACATTTAGTTTAACATTTTTTTTTTACAATGAAAAAGAACCTTTCTGTCACTTTTGTATTTTGCTATAAACTTAAAATGAGGAAAAACACATTTGTAATTTGTATTTCGTGATAAAATTGAAGTCGTCATCTTAGATTTTTTTTTTTGTATGTGGCACTAAAGCAGTCATACAATATAGGTCTATTCAAACCGGCTCTACCTTAAAGGATAACTATTGCCAAAATGCAACCTGGGCTGTTTTTTTTACTGTAAACGAGACAAACTTATATCTAAAAGCGTAATTACGACAAACGAGCCGTTTTTGAGATTGACCGTGATTTCGTTTTGTGGTCAATGGCCGGTGAATGGGAGTACTAGGGGCATAACTTTGAGCGCATCAAAATCGATATTTTTACAACACTAAGAAGGCTCGACACACCATGAAACTTTGCTCGAAGTATCGCCTGGGTCTCTACACATGAACTCCAGCATTGAGAACATTGTTTGTGTACACAGAGTTTACTAAAAAGAAAGGTTTTGAACAACTCACTTTCACTGTTTGAGTTTCCGCTCACGGCCGTCTTGCCAGTCAAGAAGTGTCCATCTCCGAATGTGAAGATGGATAGCTCCTAAAGCATATTTCCATATAAATGCAAGACTAATTCATTGTTTTGTCGCAAGTG
>NC_133377.1:42001706-42056439 GCF_049309525.1 Garra rufa
GGTCAGCGAGTTTGAGAAGTGGGCCAAAGTTTCCTGTCAGTCCATTCATCACAGCGCCTGACACGCTTTCATCACTTCACGCATCTCTCCTCCTCGTCTGTCTCTAGCTCCAACAGACACCGCAGCTGACGTGATTCGCTATGGCGGACACTTCTAAATGAATCAGGCACGACTGCACCAGACTGCAGTTCACACACTTACACATGCATGCAAACACACACACAAGAAAAGGCAAATCTGGATATTAACGCACACACATACGCAAATGCACGCTCATTCAGCACACAGAAGCATTACTAGTTACACCAGAGCTGGAGATAAAATTCAAATAACATGCAAATGAGGCGTGTGTGTGTGTGTGTGTGTGTGTGTGTGTGTGTGTGTGTGTGTGTGTGTGTGTGTGTGTGTGTGTGTGTGTGTGTGTGTGTGTGTGTGTGTGTGTGTGTGTGTGTGTGTAGGTGGCTGAAAGCGAGTCGGTATCCAAACAATCCTGGCTAAAAGCGTCAGTCCTGTAGCTCCAGGGCTTTCAATTCTGCCGAAGAGACTGTCACGACCGCCACAACGCAAACCAACACAAAGCACAATCACATTCACACAGAGCACACAATGACACCGCACAATAAACAACCAGACCGGATGCAGGAACAACCTGCAGAAAATAAAAATACATAAAAAATAAAAATATTAATATTTCTTCTTTGTTTTTTCTAACTTTGTTTTTTATTATTTAATTTATTTTGTATTTATTTGTATTTTGTAGTATGGAATAAATACATATAAATGGAATAATATACAAAAATGAATGCATAAATATAAAAATAATAAAAACAAACATACAATAAAAATAAATATAGATAAATAAAATAATAAATGACATGCTAAAGCAAATGCAAATAGTTGAATTAAATTCAGTTCTAAATTAAGCTTGTATTACTTGTTTTCCTTCATTATTTTCTGTATTTCGTTTTTAACTTTATATTTATTATTTTTAACTATATTGGTTTATATTTGTATTTATTTGCAATATGGAAATAAATACATGTGAGAATTTTTTTATATATGAAAGACTATATAAAATGAAGACTTAAATTTTATTTAAAAAAAAATTTAGCCCAAATTTATTTTATTCCTTTAATAGTTTTATTTTTATTATTATTATTATTATTTTATATATATAAAAAAAAATACATACATACATACATATTTATTTATTTATTTTTATTTTTATTTTTTTCATTTACTTTGTATTTATTTGTATTTTGTAGAATGGAATAAACACATGTAGGAATAAAAAAAATATAAAAAAAAATAATACATAAATATAAAAACAATAAAAACAAATTAGATAAATAAATAAAAGAATATATGACATGCTAAAACAAATGCAGTTAATTTAATTTAATTACATTTAGTTTTGTATTACTTGTTTTACTTTATTAATTACTAATTATTTAATTTAATTAAATACTATTTATTTATTTGTAATATGGAAATAAATACATGTGAAAATAAATAAATAAAATAATGCACACATGCATATATATGTTTATGAATGCATAAATATATTAATACAAACAAAAACATGAATAAAAAAATTAAATTAATAAGAAAATAAATAAAAAAATAAATTCATTTTACTGAATTTATTCACACATTTTTTTGTATTTTTAACTTTATATTTGAATACTTACTTAGTTTTTCTGCATGAGAATAAAAATGTGTGTGTGTATGTCTGTATGTATATATATATATATATATATATATATATATATTATTTTATTTTTACATTTTATTCTTTTTTATGTATTTGTTTATTTATTTTCAATAGGAAATAAATAATTTTGGGAATAAATAAATATACAAATAAACAACGGCATTAATATAAAAATAAAAGCTATTTTAATAAATATGTGTGTGTGTGTGTGTGTGTGTGTGTGTGTGTGTGTGTGTGTGTGTGTGTGTGTGTGTGTGTGTGTGTGTATATATATATATATATTTTAGCTTTCTTTTTTAAATTTTACATTTTATTCTTTTTTATTTATTTGTTTATTTATTTAATAAATACTTTATATAAATAAATACTTTTGGGAATAAATAAATATACAAATAAACAACTGCATTAATCTAAAAATAAAAGCTTTTTTTATACGGTTAAAAATAAATAAAATGGGGGAGGAGTTAATTCAGGACTAAATTGAATTAAAAATTAATTGTATTTGTTTAAAAAAATACATTTATTTCTTTATTCATTTTCCTGTTATCACGCTAAATTATTCCTTTATTTATTTCTGATTTCTGCAGGTTTGGCCTTTTATAAAAACACTCAAAGTGGAAACAAAATTCAAAATCATTTTAGCATTTTTACCATGTTACATCATTTGCTAAAATATAATAAAGGTCTCCCTCCAAAACACTGATTGTTTTCACTGTTGTTTGTTTTTTGCATGCAGCACAATAGAAAGATGCATTTCCACATCCAGTGTTTTCATCTCATCACATTCAATCCAAAACGCAAGCTCAAAACTCGGATGAACTATAATTTCTTTCGCCGTGGGGCTGTAGATTCAGAGTATTGCAGTGCGGTAATATCAGCAAACTCGCATGAGTTTTTCGTTTGATCTCATTTGGTTGGCTCGCGAGTGAGGATCTCATTTCTGCTTTAATACACCGTGGTCTGCGTGCAGCGTGATGAGAAACGCAGAGGAGAAGGGATTCTGGCTGATTGGGGTCGGAGCGTGGCTCCGTGAAGCCGAACGCGATCGAACGGCGTCAGCGAGGCCAAACCCTGTCACTTCCAATTCTGTCAGAAAGGGGAAAAAACTGCTGGCGTGGACGCAGGACACCGTCCCATGTTCACCTTCCTGAAAATGACATCAACTGTCTGTTCAGATTTAATCTGGCACTTCACATCTCTCTGCGATATCATCCTCGCCCTTCAGCCACGCTGAATCCAATCTCAATCCGATGAAACTATTAGGTTCTCAATCTCATTGTGCACCAACGATGAGTTTAACCCTTTGGGTAAAATTGACCTGAAAAAAAATCTTTTTCCCAAAAATACTAGTTATAGTCATCACATTAAACTTCTTGACTTTGTTCACACAGTGTATAATTCCTCCTCTAAATATTTTATTTTATTTTTTTCCAATCTTAGTCATTTTTTTTTGGGGGGGGGGGGGGGGGTTTCACCTAGTTACACTTGTGGTGTTCCCGGTCAAAAATGACCGGGCTCCAAACAACTGCTTATAAATCTGTCATTATGCTATATTATGACCAACTATTGGGTTCAATCTTTTTGTCAACTTGTTTTCTTTCATTTAGGACTGGTTTTGTGTTTCCATTTGCATCTGATTTATCGTATCGTAAACACAATGCATTAACCCTTAAAGACCTAGAACATTTTTGGGGCACCTGAGGCACCTGTATATTTCTTTGTTTTTTCAGACCTATTCTAGCAGTCAGCATCAATTGCCATATATCATTATAAACATAAGAACTTGAACTTTATGTCTAGCTAGTTTAAAATTACAATTTTCCTTTTGTTTTCTCTAAAAATTAGTGAATTTCCAGAATTTTAGGAAAAACGCTAGCAACAATTAGGTGTTTTTTTTACTGTGTACTCAAACAAAAACTTCTGAAGTTTGGATTTTTTTCTTTAAAAATTTGTATTTAGGTGTTTTACACTTCCAAATAAAAAAATTTCTATATATAACATTCCCCAAGCAAGTTATAGCCAATTATTACAATATTATTATAGGCGCTTTTCAGTGAAAAACAGGCCTATTTAGTTTATTGACAGTATAGATCTGTCCAAAAACGTTTCAGGAGTAAAGTCATAGCAGAAACAGTGTTATATAATAGCAAAACATAGTAAAAATAATTTACTTTTTCCAGATAAACATATTCGTAATCCAAAGATGAACAATAAATACAAACAGTGTAGAAAGTAGCAAAAGAAAAATTGCACAAATTGTCTTGTGCAACAAAAAATAAATAAACAGTCCAAATTATTCACAAACTTCACACAAAATGAGAGAGAAATATACAGAGTGCAATCGAAAAAATAGTAGAAATAATCTTCAAAAACTATATAAGAATTAGTTACATAATATAACAACCAAATAGATGGATTTGCTGGCTGTAGTCTGCAGCCGAATCTATTTTTACGGAGGATCGCTGAGTGACGCCAAAACCTCAATTCCAGTGCTTTATCTGATAGGTACTGCTGTTTCATCCTTGGTTTTGGTTTGTGTTATGTCAAAGGGCTCTGTCATGAGTATTTCTGTACATTTTCAAAGAATGCTGTCATGCAAATGTGTTATTTTGCGTTTGATTTCATGCAAGCAAGACGCACTTTGCTTTCACTTTGCGTATGTTCAGATTTCCAAAGAAACATACTAATCGGTGGTTCAAAAGACCAAGACCTATGTTTATTGGTTGAATAGAGGACAGTTTGAACCAATCTGGGCACAGGGGTGGGACTAAGCATCAACAATCGTTCCTGTTTGGCTCAGGACCGAAACGTATTGATTTCATCTAACGAATCAGTGCTGAGGAAATGCGATGACGTAATCACGCTCACCACGGAGCCTCTGAATATGCAAATGAGACAAGTGCGATATCACTGAAAAGAGTAGACTCTGTACATTACGAAACTTTTTCAAATTGGATTAGCGGTTCAAAAGTTATTAAACATTTAAGAACAATAGTTATTTTTAGCCGCCGGCGGCTGTATCGGTCTTTGAGGGTTAAGAGCCGGAGGTGAAAACTTTTGAACAGATTAAAGATGTGTAAGTTTTCCTATTTTGCATGTTTTTTTCCATTTAGTGCTGACCTTACATGTTTCCTAGAAGACACTGAGGACAACTGAGGGACTCATGCAACTATTACAGAAAGTTCAAATGTTCACTAGCCAGGTTTCCGTCTTAAGATTTTTACCCATATAGCAGATGGAAATGCCATTTATTGGTAAAATTTCACATACAGTCAAGCCTGAAATTATTCATACCCCTAGCAAATTCTGACTGAAAGTTACTTTCATTCAACCAGCAAGTTTTTTTTATTTTTATTAGAAATGACACAGACGTCTCCCAGAAGATAAGACAATGTACAAGAAGCATCATGAAAAAAAAGTGGCATGTTCAAAATGATTCATACCCTTCTCAATAATCAATAGAAAAGCCTTTATTGGCTATCACAGCAATCAAACACTTCCTATAATTGCTGACCAGCTTTATGCCCATTCATCTTTAGCGATGAGCTCAATTGGATTTAAGTCAGGACTGTAAATAAAATAATATTACCTATGTGGTTTGAGCTTCTACTCACCAATGCTGCATTAATTTGATTAAAAATACAGTGAAATCAGTACAACTGTGAAATATTATTACAATTTAAAAATAGCTGTTTTCAATGTGAATATCTGTTAAAATGTAATTTATTTCTGTGATCAATTTAAAGCGTCCTTGCTGAATAAAAGCATTCATTTCTTTAAAAACAATGAATCTTACTGACCCCAGACTTTTGAACAGTAGAGCAAAACTGATCAATAACATGATCATCTCTATATGAGAAAGAAATACTCATCTAAAAGCTCATGTGCATGATCCTAAATACACAAAACAAACACATTTCATTTCCTTCTTCCATGAGGTTGGTTTGTGGTTTAACAGGATTAACAGGGAAAAACCAAAGCAAAAGGTCACGAGAACAATCGGGTTCTTGCTGCATCCAAATCAACAGAGAGACGCACGGAAACTAGCGCAGTATATACTTCATAATATGTGACCCTAGCCCACAAAACCAGTCATAAGGGTACATTTTTGGAAATTGAGATTTAAGCAGCATATGTACAGTTTGATAGGATAGGACAATATTTGGCTGAGATACAACTATTTGAAAATCTGGAATCTTAGGATGCAAAAAAAAAAAAATCGTAAAAAGTTGTCCAAATGAAGGTCATAGCAATGCATATTACTCATTAAAATTAAGTTTTTATTTATGGTAGAAAATGTACAAAATATCTTCATGGAATATGCTTTTTACTAAATAACCGTATGATTTTTGGCATAAAAGAAAAATGGATCATTTTGACCCATGCAATGTATTTTTGTCTATTGCTACAAATATACCCATGCAACTAAAGACTGTTTTTGTGGTCCAGGATCACATATACTATATATGTAACATGCATGTTTATACTTACGGACTGACGACCCTGAACTGGACGTAGGGGACGAGCTGCAGCAGTAGACGGACGCCGTTCTGCCATTCTTCCTCATTGCGAAATTCACAGCCCTGAGCGTCGCACTCCTCAAACGAGAACTGATAGTACGTGTTGGAGTCTTCAAACACCAGCCGCTGGTCGACTGAGGGAAGGACAGATAGGGGTTTTTAAAACAGCACACATATGATGAGATATAGAGCTGTGTTAGAGAATTGGCATTTTCCCACTGGAATTTGTGAAAGGTTTCCTAAAAACCCATTAGAAATTCCAGGGGGACCCCACAGCGGATTCGCCTCCTGGGTTGGCCTACAAACGTACATCATGAGTGAACAGCTCAATTTTATATACAGTTGATTCTTCATACTATACAGGGATACAGTATTGCATGCAGTGCGCTCCAGTTCTATACTGCACTGCATTCTATATTGCATACAATATTCCAATTCTATATTTTATATTACACTACGGGGCTGTTGAATGCTTGAATCTGATTGGCTGACGAAAGTTCCAATGGTGTGCATTATTTTCAGGGAAACGCACAGCGTAGGTAGCACTTGACCGCATTTTGTTTATATCACTTCGCCACAGGATTTCAGTTATTTCAAAAGCCCTTTCAGCTTAAAACAGCAAAATAACCAAAACCCACAATGACACTGGCCAAACTAATAAATACAGTAAACAATAGGATAAAAACGATAGATTATTTCCATGTTTTTGCAACAAAATTGCGTTTTATTATGTACGGAAAGTACATATTTCTAATAATGTTACTTTTTCCAAGTAACTAGAAAAGTAAGGCATTACTTTTTAGTTGACAAGAAAATATCCAAGTTACTTTTTCAAATAAGTAACGCCAGTTACTCTTTCCCCTCATTTATTGATTAAAAGCTCTCCTGTCCCCATGTTGAGAGAAATCGTGAGTTAGATGTTACTTTAGTTCTAGAATAAATGTGAACATGCATAAATTCATCTCACTCACTAAAAAAACAGATACAGTATTCCTCAAAATGAATAAAAACAGTCAAATTCAACGCAAACCTGCAATAATTAAATATGTTAAATTATACAAATATCCTTTATGTATTTAATCCCATTATAATAACCGATGTCTTTGCTGCCGACCTTCGATGATCCAATTCATCCATACTAATGAGCAAACATTACTTGAGATAATCTAACATTTGTTTTCCTTTTTTATTGCTGAAGAGCTGACATTTGTTCTTCTGCGGTCAACTGTACAGACGTCAATTTACTTTTCTCTAAGCCTGAGGCTTTTGGTGTGAAAAGGCTTTTACATCTGCCAGAAATACAATTTTTTTATTTAAAAAAAACAAGAAAGCCCTGCCCAGATTTATAAAGTAACGCAAAAGTAACGTAACACATTTCTTTCTATAAAAAATAACTAAGTAATGTAATTAGTTAGGGAGTAACTCAATATTCTAATGCATTACTTGTAAAAGTAACTTTCCCCAAAACTGACCTCATGTAGACTCATGTCTAAAATCAGGTAATAAAAATTAATCATTTCTAAGTACGAATGATATGCAATTTTTTTTTCGTTAAATTTCCCGAATTAGAACGGAACGGGCAAAATAAAACACTACTTAAAAAATTCAAGGCACTCTAATTTTCTCATCCATTTGATACAAAACTATTCTATATATAATTAATATGTAAAGGATAAATTTTATTTAATTAAATATACATTTTAATTAAATAAAAAAATTAAAATAAATAATTAACTTTTATTATACTGCAGATCGAAATAAAAGAATTCTTGATCATCTTTCAAATGAGAGAATCACTGACATAATGTAGGCTATACTTGCAGGAAAAAAAATATTTGTAGTCTGTTCTCGGCTTAAAACTAAAAACCAAAACCATAAAAAATATATAATTGAAATAAAATAAACATTAACTTTAATAATACACAAAAAAGTAAACAACATTTTCCATTTCCGTTTATTTTAAGTTAAAGTACTAAAATACCTCAAATTTACTACAATGAAAAATAACTAAAATATATATATATATATAAATATATATGTATGTATATATATATATATATACACAAAAAAAAAAAAACACAAAAAAGACTAAAATTTTAACTAAATGAATATGAATAAATGTTAAGAAAGTCTATAATAGTATCTCAATGAAAAATAAGGTTATTAACCTGAGTGCAGTATTCCCAGCTCCAGCAGCACCTGCCAGACACGAGACGCCATTAAGCGGCACTGAACCGACACACACTGCTCCAGGAGCCACTGGACCAGCTCCACACCGACATAACTCCTCCTGCATGAACACACACACACACACACACACACACACACATTACAGTCAGCCTTTATCATACATGCACTACTGTTCAAAAGTGTGCTTTTTTTCATCAAGGATGCATTAAATGAATCATAATTGACAGTGAAGACATTTCTAATGTTTCATTTTCAAACAAATGCTATTCTTTTGAACTTTCTATTAATCTGTAAATCCTGAAAAAATAACATGTATCACAGTTTCCACAAAAATACTTGTTTGATAATAATCAGAAATGTTTCTTATGCAGCAAATTAGCATATTCAGAATGGTTTCTGAAGGATCATGCCACACTGAAGACTGGAGCAATGATACTGAAAATGCAGCTTTGATCACAGGAATAAATTTCATCTTAACATTTATTCACATATAAAACATCTATATGTGACTCTGGACCACAAAACCAGTCATAAGGTTAAATTTTACAAAACTGAGATTTATACATCATTTGAAAGCTCAATAAATAAGCTTTCTATCGATGTATGGTTTGTTAGGATAGGACAATATTTGGCCGAGATACATCTATTTGAAAATCTGGAATCTGAGGGGGCAAAAAAATCTAAATACTGAGAAAATCACCTTTAAAGTTGTCCAAATTAGGTTCTTAACAATGCATATTACTAATCAAAAATTACATTTTGATATATTTACAGTAGGAATTTTACAAAAAATCTTCATGGAACATGATCTTTACTTAATTTCCTAATGATTTTTGGCATAAAAAAAAATAAAATCTAAAATTTTAACCCATGCAATGTATTTTTGGCTATTGCTACAAATATACCCCAGCGACTTAAGACTGGTTTTGTGGTCCAGGGTCACAAATTATAATAATATTTAACTTTTTGTACTCTATTTTTAATTAAATAAATGCAGCCGTGGTGAGCAGAAGAGACATAATCTAAAACATAATTTTCTGCTGACCCTAAAGCTTTGAGGATGTTATTAGCTGCCCATGAACAAAACACAAAGCATTATTATAAAACAACTGATAAATTCCAAATGGATGTTTTTTTTAATGGAATGTCAGCTTCTTTAACTATTTTCATGGTGAAAACCGTAACTGAGTTACTAAAATTTTAATAGACACTTAATAACAGATGCATTATTTCTATAAAAAAAAAAAATGGGTAACTTGATTAAAATCCTTTTCAAAGGTATCAACATAATAAATTTTCTCAGAGGAGTAAAAATATTACAACCTAATCAAATATGTTTGCAATGTTACTCGACATCCATAAACGCCCTGCAGTCATGCTAATGGCATAATGTTCATTATGATTCATTAATGTAATAATTTACTGAGTTCATGTTTTTATGGCATTGCTGTTGCTGCCATTTTTCATACAGATTTTGCATGATACACTCAATAAAATTAACATAAAACACAGTTTGCAACCCATTTTGCCTCTGTAATGTAATGCACAGTTCCATATTTCTAAATGAAAGGCGGAATTGATTGGATCAGGAAAACAATGTAATTAGAATAACATGCACTAACAAATAATTCACAATAAAACAATCAATGTATGTTATAAAAGCTCAAGAAATTTATACTAAAAAACTCTTATGGCATTTGCTTTAATGATTTGCCGTGTAACTTTATCACACTGTCACTGATTTGCATTTTTAAGTCATTAAGCTGCTCATTTTCATCTAGTGCATGTGTGCATTTGTCAAAAGCATGTGAAGCTCTCTGATTCTGTGTTTTGCTGTCACACGTTCACACTCCACCTTCTGATGGGACATTTTTATCCAGTCGGAGTGAAGTTTGGACAGCGGCCATCCGTCACAGTGATAACAGACAGCTCGCTCACACACACACACACACACACACACACACACACACACGCTTCCAGCCTCTCTTCCATTGATCCTGTTATAGCAACGTCACAAGAGTTATATCACACAACCACAGTACAACATGTACGACAAAAATCACTACCAGTTCAGCTACAACAGGTCCTGTACTTTTGGTTTTGTCTGACCCTAGAAACGGCAAGGTCATGGATTCGAGAGAACACACACATTTCTGAAAGAAGTGCCTTTTGGTCACCAAAGCTGCATTTATTTAATGAAAAATACCTTAAATACAGTAAAATTGTGAAATATTATTACTATTTCAAATAGCTGATTTTTATGTGAATATCTGTTAAAATGCAATTTATTTCTGTGATCAAAGCTGAATTTTTAGCATCACTACCGCAGTCTTTAGTGTCACATGATCCTCCAGAAATCATTCTGATATGCTGATTTGCTGCTCAGGAAACATTTTAACATTTTAAATATTTTTCTGCGGAAACTGCAATTTATTTTATTTTTTAGAATTCACAGAAAAAAAACAACAACATTTATTTGAAAAAGAGTTGAGAAGCATACAAAATGTATTTTTATTAACAACAGCAATGTGCAAGAACGAATTTTTATTTAGAAAACATAACATTTTTATATATTGTTTTTCAATGCACTGTGACTATTTTTACCTTCATACTAGGGCTGGGACACGATTAATCGCGATTAATCGTGTCCCAGCCCTACTTCATACACACAAAAAAGTGTAAAACGCTGACAAAATCTGATTTCTTGACGATATATTTTATAATAGTGATTTTATAATTTCAAAATATAAAGCAAAAATAGAAATACTAAAAGAAGTGGCTTTTGTTTACCAAAGCTGAATTTATTTGATGAAAAATACCTTAAATACGGTAAAAATTGTGAAATGTTATTACTATTTCAAATAGCTGTTTTTTATGTGAATATCTGTTAAAATGCAATTTATTTCTGTGATCAAAGCTGAATTTTACTGCAGTCTTTAGTGTCACATGATCCTCCAGAAATCATTCTGATATGCTGATTTGCTGCTCAGGAAACATTTTAACATTTAAAATATTTTTCTGCGGAAACTGCAATTTATTTTATTTTTTAGAATTCACAGAAAAAAAACAACAACATTTATTTGAAAAAGAGTTGAGAAGCATACAAAATGTATTTTTATTAACAACAGCAACGTGCAAGGTCGAATTTTTATTTAGAAAACATAACATTTTTATATATTGTTTTTCAATGCACTGTGACTATTTTACCTTCATACACAAAAAAAAGTGTAAAACGCTGACAAAATATGATTTCTTGACGATATGATATTTTATAATAGTGATTTTATAATTTCAAAATATAAAGCAAAAATAGAAATACTAAAAGAAGTGGCTTTTGTTTACCAAAGCTGAATTTATTTGATGAAAAATACCTTAAATACGGTAAAAATTGTGAAATGTTATTACTATTTCAAATAGCTGTTTTTTATGTGAATATCTGTTAAAATGCAATTTATTTCTGTGATCAAAGCTGAATTTTTAGCATTATTACTGCAGTCTTCAGTGTCACATGATCCTTCAGAAATCATTCTGATATGCTGATTTGCTGCTCAACAAACATTTCTGATTATTATCAATGTTGACAACAGTTGTTCTGCCCAATATTTTTTTGCGAAAACTGTGAGTTGAGAAGCATACAAAATGTACTTTTATTAACAACAGCAACGTGCAAGATCTAATTTTTATATAGAAAACATAACATTTTTATATATTGTTTTTCAATGCACTGTGACTATTTTTACCTTCATACACAAAAAAAGTGTAAAACGCTGACAAAATATGATTTCTTGACGGTAGGATATTTTATAATAGTGATTTTATCATTTCAAAATATAAAGCACAAATAGAAATGAATGAACAATGAATAACACACATTTCTAAAAGAAGTGGCTTTTGGTTTGGTCACCAAAGCTGCATTCATTTGATGAAAAATACCTTAATTACAGTAAAATTGTGAAATATTATTACTATTTCAAATAGCTGATTTGTATGTGAATATCTGTTAAAATGTAATTTATTTCTGTGATCAAAGCTGAATTTTTAGCATCACTACCGCAGTCTTTAGTGTCACATGATGCTTCAGAAATCACTCTGATATGCTGATTTGCTGCTCAGGAAACATATCTGATTATTATCAGTGTTGAAAACAGTTGTGCTGGCCAATATTTTTGTGGAAACATCATACATTTTATATTTCAGTATTCACAGATGAATAGAAAGTTAAAAAGAACAGCATTTATTTAAAATATTTCGTAACATTACAAATGTTTTTACTTTGATTTTTGACGTTGTAGCTTGAATAAAGCTTGAATAAAAAGCACAAACATAAATTTCTCACCTGATGATCCTGGCGAGGTGGATCTTGTCTTTTGCTGGATAAGGTCCATGAGACAGAAAGGCGTTTCTCAATGCTCGTCCAGCGCAGGGAAAACTCTGAGAGCACGTCTGTCAGACAGAAAGATAATCTCAGAATCGAATTAAACACTGACACTATAAAATAATCATAAATATAAAGGGATTCACAAATAAAATCTCTTTAATATCTCAACTGGTTCTCATATACAACAGTACGAGGCAAATGGAGGCTTTGACTCGAGATGTTTTTCTAAGGAAAAACCCAAATAATCTCATATTTGTCTCCTCTACAGATCCAGAAGAGATCTCAATGATGTCTCAAACTTTTTCAGTCCTAAAGAAATTATGTTTTTTAGGTAAACATTTCAGGATTTTTCTCCATATACTGGACTTTAATGGTGCCCCCGAGTTTGAACTTCCAAAACGCAGTTTCAAAGGACTCTAAACAATTCCAGCCAGGGAAGAAGGGTCTTATCTAGCTAAACAATTTGTCTTTTTCTAAAAAACTGACAGTTTATATAGTTTTTAACCTCAAATGTTCATGTTAACTAGCTCTGCCTCAACTCTGTTTATTCCTGTTCCAAAACAGGAATACACAAAAAAATTTTCCTCCAACTTGAAAATCATCCTACATTGCATCAAAGTACCAACCCAGTGTTTACAAACACCCTTTACAAGAAAGGGCGAAACAGCTATGAAGGATAATTTAGAAGTTGGAGGAGAAAACGAGATGGGAGTTTTTCGAGTTGACGCACAGCTAAACAAGACCAGCATTAGAGGATAGGATAAAAAGAATACAAATTGTAATTTATTTTTTAGAAAATTATCTATTGTTTCACCCTTATTCCTCGACTGGGATTGTTTAGAGCCCTTTGAAGCTGTATTTTGAAAGTTCAAACTCACGGGCACCATAGAAGTCCACTATGTGGAGAGAAATACTGAAATGTTTTCCTCAAGAAACAATTTCTTTTCGACTGAAGAAAGAAAGACAAACATCTTGGATGACAAGGGGGTGAGTACATTATCTGAAAATTATTGTTCTGGAAGCAAGCTTCTCTTTTAAGAATGTTGAGCAATGAAAGAATGATTTTTTTTATTTTATTTATGCCTTAACATACTAAATGAGACCCTGGACCACAAAACCAATCATAAGGGTCAATTTTTAAAAATTGATTTATGCGATTTATGCACCACCTGAAAGTTGAATAAATAAGGTTTCCATTGATGTATGAGACAGCATTTGGTCGAGATATAACTATTTGAAAATCTGGAATCTGAGGGTACAAAAAAAAAAAAAATTCTGAGAAAATGGCCTTTAAAGCTGTCCAAATGAATTTCTTAGCAATGCATATCACCAGTCAAAAAGTTCTGATATATTTACGGTAGGAAATTTACAAAATATCTTCATGGAACATGATCTTTACTTTTGGCATGAATAGGAAACATCAGTATAAAAACAATGAAAGACATTGGTAAGGCATGACAGGAAAACAAATGTGTGTGTTTGTGTCTGTGTAATTTGATTATTAAAAATACAGAAGTACAATAGACATTTTTGACCTACATTTGCAGAGTGTCATAACCTGCTGTTTCTGTTTTGTGTGCGTGTTTGCATATCTATTCTCTGGTATCGCAGCGCTTCCTCCTGAAGCTCTCCTCCATCTGTCTCATTTTAATCAATGGCACACTGGCCTCTAGGGTGACCTTGCTAGGCTGTTGCTAGAGTCTATAGTAGGGGGTTGTTGGGGCATCGCTAGGTGGTTACTAAGGTGTTCTATGTAGTTACTAGGGCTTTGCTGGGTTGTTTCTAAGGTGATTCTAAAATGTTCTACAGTAGGTGGTTGTTAGTGCATTTCTAGGTGGTTCCAAAGGCATTCCAAGTGGTTGCTAAGGCATTACTAGTGTTCTACACTACATGGTTGTTAGGGGTCACTAGATGGTTACTAATGCATTCTAAGTGGTTGTTAGGACATTTCAAGGTGATTGGTGTTCTATGTAGCTACTAGGGCATTGCTGGGTTGTTTCTAAGGCTATTCTAAAATGTTCTACAGTAGGTGGTTGTTAAGGCATCACTAGGTGATTAGTAAGTGGTTGTCAGGACATTTCTAGGTTGTTTCAAAGGCATTCTAAGCGGTTGCTGAGGCATTGCTAGAGTGTTCTACAGTAGATGGTTGTTAGTGGTCACTAGATAGTTACTAACACCTAATACACTAGGTGATTACTAAGGCATTCTAAGTGGTTGTTAGGATATTTCTAGGTGGTTGCTATGGCATTGCTAGAGTGTTCTACAGTAGGGGGTTGTTAGGGCATCGCTAGGTGGTTGCAAAGGTGTTCTACGTAGTTGCTAGGGCATTGCTGTGTTGTTTCTAAGGCAATTTTCTAAGGCAAAAGTGTTTTACAGTAGGTGGTTGTTAGGACATCTCTAGATGGTTACTATGGAGTTCTAAGTCATTTTAGGGCATTGCTAGGTGGTTGTTAAGATGTTCTACATAGTTGTTAGGGCATTGGTGAGTTGTTTCTAAGGTGATTCTAAAGTGTTTTATAGTAGGTGGTTGTTAGGGCCCGTAAGGTGCTTACTAAGTGGTTGTTAGGGCATTTCTAGGTGGTTGCTAAGGCATTGCTAGAGTGTTCTACAGTAGGGGGTTGTTAGGGCATCACTAAGTGGTTACTAAGGAGCTCTAGATGGTAGGGCATCGCTAGGTGATTACTAAGGCGTTCTAAGTGGTTATTAGGGTGTACTGCTTGGCATTGCTAGAGTGTTCTACAGTAGGTGACTGTTAGAGCATTGCTTGGTAGTTACTATGTGTTCTTTGTGGTTGCTTAGGTGTTTTACGTAGTTGCTAGGGCATTTCTGGTTTGTCGATAAGGTGATTATAAAGTGTTTACAGTAGGTGGTTGTTAGGGCATCACTAGGTGGTTGCTAAGGCATTACTAGAGTCTTCTACAATAGGTGGTTGTTAGGGCATTGCTACAATAAGTGATTGCTAAGGTAGTATATTATGTTGCTAGGGCATTGCTAGGTTGATGCTATGGTGATTCTAGAATGTTCTACAGTATGCAGTTGTTAGAGCATTTCTAGGTAGTTACTAAGCGATTCTCAAGTGTTCCACAGTAGGTGGTTGCTAGGGCGTTGCTAGAGTCTTCCTCAATAGGTGGTTGTTAGGGCATTGCTATAGTAAGTGATTGCAAAGGTAGTCTATCATGTTGCTAGGTTTTTGCTAAGGTGATTCTGGAATATTCTACAGTATGCGGTTGTTAGGGCATTGCTAGGTAGTTACTAAGGCGATTCACAAGTGTTTCATAGTAGGTGTTTCACAGTGGTGCTACAGTAAGTGATTGCTATGGTAGTCTATTATGTTGCTAGGGTATTACTAGGTAGTTGCTAAGGCGATTCTCAAGTGTTCCACAGTAGGTGGTTGCTAGGGCGTTGCTAGAGTCTTCCTCAATAGGTGGTTGTTAGGGCATTGCTATAGTAAGTGATTGCAAAGGTAGTCTATCATGTTGCTAGGTTGTTGCTAAGGTGATTCTAGAATATTCTACTGTATGCGGTTGTTAGGGCATTGCTACAGTAAGTTATTGCTAAGGTAGTCTATTTCGTTGCTAGGGCATTGCTAGGTTGTTGCTAATGTAATTCTATAATGTTCTACAGTATGCAGTCGTTAGGGCATTGCTAGGTAGTTGCTAAGGCGATTCTCAAGTGTTCTGCAATAGGTGGTTGTTAGGGCATTGCTACAGTAAGTGATTGCTAAGGTAGTGTATTATGTTGCTAGAGCATTGCTAGGTTGTTGCTAAGGTAATTCTAGAATGTTCTACAATATGCGTTGTTATAGCATTGCTAGGTAGTTGCTAAAGCAATTCTCAAGTGTTTCACAGTAGGTGCTTGCTAGGGCGTTGCAAGAGTCTTCCTCAATAGGTGGTTGTTAGGGCATTGCTACAGTAAGTGATGGCTAAGGTAGTCTATTATGTTGCTAGGGAATTGCTAGGTTGTTGCTAAGGTAATTCTAGAATGTTCTACAGTATGTGTTGTTATGGCATTGCTAGGTAGTTGCTAAGGCGATTCTCAAGTGTTTCACAGTAGGTGGTTGCTAGGGCGTTACTAGAGTCTTCCTCAATAAGTGGTTGTTAGGGCATTGCTACAGTAAGTGATTGCTAAGGTAGTCTATTACTTTGCTAGGGCATTGCTAGGTTGTTGCTAATGTAATTCTAGAATGTTCTACAGTATGCAGCCGTTAGGGCATTGCTAGGTAGTTTCTAAGGCGATTCTCAAGTGTTTCACAGTAGGTGGTTTCTAGGGCGTTGCTAGAGTCTTCCTCAATAAGTGGTTGTTAGGGCATTGCTACAGTAAGTGATTGCTAAGGTAGTCTATTACTTTGCTAGGGCATTGCTAGGTTGTTGCTAATGTAATTCTAGAATGTTCTACAGTATGCAGCCGTTAGGGCATTGCTAGGTAGTTTCTAAGGCGATTCTCAAGTGTTTCACAGTAGGTGGTTTCTAGGGCGTTGCTAGAGTCTTCCTCAATAGATGGTTGTTAGGTAAGTGCTACAAGTGATTGCTAAGGTAGTCTGTTATGTTGCTAGGGCATTGCTAGGTTGTTGCTAAGGTAATTCTAGAATGTTCTACAGTATGCATTGTTATGGCATTGCTAGGTAGTTGCTAAGGTGATTCTCAAGTGCTTCACAGTTGGTGGTTGCTAGGGCGTTGCTACAGTCTTCTACAATAGGTGGTTGTTAGGGCATTGCTATAGTAAGTGATTGCTAAGGTAGTTTATTATGTTGCTAGGTTGTTGCTAAGGCAATTCTAGAATGTTCTACAGTATGCAGTTGTTAGGGCATTGCTAGGTAGTTGCTAAGGCGATTCTCAAGTGTTTCACAATAGGTGGTTGCTTGGGCGTTGCTAGAGTCTTCCTCAATAGGTGGTTGTTAGGGCACTGCTATAGTAAGTAATTACTAAGGTAGTTTATTATGTTGCTAGGTTGTTGCTAAGGCAATTCTAGAATGTTCTACAGTATGCGGTTGTTAGGGCATTGCTAGGTAGTTGCTAAGGTGATTCACAAGTGTTTCACTGTAGATAGTTGCTAGGGCATTGCTAGAGTCTTCCTCAATAGGTGGTTGTTAGAGCACTGCTACAGTAAGTGATTGCTAAGGTAGTCTATTATGTTGCTAGGTTGTTGCTAAGGTGATTCTAGAATGTTCTACAGTAGGCCATTGCATTTATTAAAGCAATAAGGCTGTGCATTACATTAATTTTACCTCAGTAACTCAATTTACAGTGATCTGGATTTGCAGTATGCCTAAGTACCCTTCTCACTGTGGTAAAACCACTGCAAAACCAGGTGTGATAAATCAACAAGCAATAAAAAGCTTTTCTGTTCTAACACAACCACTGTTTTGTCTGTTGTTGAGATTCTATTTATATGACGTCACACAGGATAGCCCCACCCACAGTGGAATTTTCTGATTGGATTTTGGCTCTCAGATTAATTTGTGTCTAGTTAGATCACAGCATAATGCTCGCTCTCTCGTGGCTTCCTGCTGTAATAAACTCTGGGGTCATTGAAAGAATAAAAAAGATAAAGATCGTAATCTCTAGTCAGCGATAATCATCTATATTCATCATTATGTGATCATCTATGAAACAGAAGAGCCTTCAGAGGGGCTTCTGGGGCTCCTGACATTGTGTTTGATTTCGTATCTAATGTACGTCCTCTTGAACACACGTCCCATCAGCGCAGCTCACGGGCGATTAGCTGTTATCACCAGCGTTTAGCAGAGCTCATGTGTGGATTAAAGGAGCTTCAGAGACTCTAATGAGACTCTTCAGATCCACAGATTAACACAACCAGCATCAGACGGTGAAAAGTGAAAGTATTGATCAGATGTTCCTCACAGAGTTCTTGATTATGCGCAATTTAACGCAGTGATGATATTGTTAACTAAAACGATTAAAAATCAGTTTCATTAGCTGAAATTTAAGATGAAATAAAATAAAAATTAGATTAAATTAGATGAAAAGTTTAAATTAAAAAAATGAAGAAATCATAAAATCATGAATGTTGCTTTGGCAACTAACTAAAATAAAAGAAATAAACATATTAAAATAATAAAACTAAAACTGATATAAAATGTAATATTAAAAAATGAATTAAAACAGAAAAAAATAATAGAAAAAAAACTAATAAAAATAGCACACGTATAATAGTGCGACTAACTAAAATAAAATACACTGACATAAAATTTATGAAAATAAAAACGTTATAAAAATAAATATTAAAAATAAAAATAAATTTAATAAATAAAAACAGAAAATAGAAAAATAATAAAAATGGCACAAGTATAATAGTGCAACTAACTAAAATAAAATAAACTGACATACTAAAACTAGTAAAACTAAAGCGATATAAAATACAAAATAAAAATAAATTGAATAAAAAAAAACAGAAAAACTAATATAAATAGCAAAAGTATAATAGCACAACTAACTTAAATAAAATAAACTGACATGCTAAAATTAATACAACTGAAACCGATATAAAATATATATTAAAAATAAAAAAAATTACAAATAGAAAAACTAATAAAAATAGCACAAGTATAATAGTGCAAATTAAAATAAAAAACTAAAATAAAATAAACTGACACTAAAATTAATAAAACTAAAATGATATAAAAATATATATTAAAAATATAACAAAATAAAAATAAATTAAATAAAAACACAAAATAGAAAAATTATAAAAATAGCACAAGTATAATAGCGCAACTAACTAAAATAAAATAAGCTGACATACTAAAATTAATACAACTAAAACTAATATAAAAATATAATAAATAAAAATAAAATAGCAAAACTAAAAAAGCACAAATATAATAGTGCAACTAACTAAAATTAAATAAATTAACAGTAAATTTCTAAAAGAAACTAATCACATAATAATAAAAAACAAATAAAACACAATACTAATAAAAAATAAAAAATACATTAAAATAAATTAAATAATATATTTAAAAACAAAAAATAGAAAAACAAATAAAAACAGTACATAATAGCACAACTACCCAAAATAAAATAGATTTTTCAAAATAAATTGACATACTAAAATTAATTAAACTGGAACTGATATAAAAATAAATATAAAAAATAAAGAAAAATAAATTAAATAAATAAAAAACTAGAAATATAAAAACTAATAAAAATAGCACAAACAGACATTTTTTAAATGCTAATTAGAAATATTTTTAAAAATTAAAATATAAATTAAAAACTGCAACAAAATATTAATAAGAAAAAAACTAAAAAGGCGATAAATACTAAAAAAATACTAAAACACCACACATAGATCAAAATTACTAAATTAAATTTGGAAAAAAAACATTACATTAGGTAAACATTAAAAAATAGTAATTTTAATAATAAATACAACTAAAAAAATTATATTGAAATAAAAAACTGATCATATAAAATAACTATTAATTAAAATAAATTAATTTTTTAATAAAAAATAAAAAGCACATTTAAAAATAACACTAAAATCCTAAAATGGAGCAAACTACATTTCTGAAGAAAACGAGACTTGAAAACACAGGCAAGGCCTTTCAAATGATTCAGAGACTCATAAAAGACAACTGCAGATAGACTAAGTCTTAGATGAATTTGATGAAAAATATTTGAGTGATATGAAGATCTTTAACTTTTGATGGCAAACTTTTTTGAGCCCAGTTTGAAACATATCACTGAAACTCTAGAGGAGAGGTGGGAAATTGAAGCAAAAGTCTCCTCTCGTCTTCCCAGAAACACTTGAGATGAGTGTTTGTCTTTCATATGGGATGAAGTCAGTAATATTCAGGGTGGGCCAAACTGTACCAGCTCCTCACGTATCAGCTTTAGTTGCAGTTTCTTACCTTGGGTTTGGGTGTGACTCCTGTGCTGGGTCCGGGGATGGTGTCGGGTGACTGCTGTAATCATAAAGAGACAAACCAGAGGTCACAACTCAAAAACACAAGCACACATGAACATCACAGCCATTAAAATACAGCTCAAATGGTCTGTAGGGACCCTTAAGGGCTGGGTATCATACGCCGATGTGACCTTCATATGAAAAGCTGCTGTAGAAATGTGATTTTACAAGCTAGTCTCATCCTGATGTGACATTCTGCCGTGTTTCTGGATGTCATGATGCGTTTTTAACATTGTGTCATACTACTGGATGTATCTGGATAAGCAAATCTTCCTTCATGTTTGGTTTTGACATTTCTCTCTGATACAGCATGCAAATCGAGTGGCAAACACTGGCTGTGCTTTGAAAGGTGAATGGGGTCAAACTTGAGATATATACTATGGTACTAAATGACTTGAAACAAAACAAAAAACATGCTATTGCCGAATTATGAAACAAAAAATTATAACTTGAAATAAAGCTGAAATAATATATAAATATTAAAAGAAATAATAATAATTTAAGTTAAAGCTAAATATTAAAAACAAATAAAAGCACATAAAGTTACCAAAACTATAATGATAAAAATAAACAACAGAAATGTTTATAAAAGTAATAAAATGACAAAAGCACACAAAACAATTACTGACACAAAAAAATAAAAAATATATATAAAATAAAGCAATAGAAATATTAAAAAACACAAACTAATAAAAATAATAAAAATATAAAAATAAACAACAAAAATGTAAATTAAATGTAAATTTAAAAAAGCTAGAATGAAAAAATGAATAAAAGATAAAAGCACAACACAATTATTAAACTATAATTAAAACATCAAAATAAACAAAACTATTTTTTAAAACTAATGAAATATATAAAATAGAAATATAAAAATACTAATACGCATATAACACTAATAAAAATTACAAAAGCAACACAATTACTACACTAAAATTATTTTATTTCAATTTTACTTAAAATAAAGCTGAAATGAAATATAAGTATTAAATAAATATAATAATTTAGGTTAAAGCTAAATATTAAAAAAAGCACATTAAATTACTAAAAAATTATAAAAAATAAACAATATAATGTTTATAAAACTAATAAAATGACAAAAGCACACAAAACAATTACTAACATTAAAAAATGTAAAATATAAAATTAAGCAATATAAATATAAAAAACACAAACTAATAAAAATGACCAAATCATGTAAAAATGACTTAAACTAAAATAAAAAAAAAAATAAATAAATAAATAAAAAATAAAAATGACAAAAGCATACAACAATTACTAAAATAAAAAATATAAAAATAAACAAAAAAGTTAAATTAAATTTTAATTTGAAAAAGCTAGAATGAAAAAAACTAATAAAAGCACAACACAATTACTAAACTATAATTAAAACATAAAAATAAACAAAAATATTTTTTAAAACTAATAAAATATATTAAAAACAATAGAAATATATAAAATACTAATAAAAATGACAAAAGCATATAACACTAATAAAAACTACAAATGCACATTAGTAAAACTAAAATTAAAAATCTAAAAATAAATAACAAAAAACAACCTTTTATTTGAAATAAAGCTGAAATGAAATATAAAGATTACATAAACAAAAGACTAGAATGAAATGACAAAAGCACATGACAATTACTAAAACTAAAATATTTTTAAAAAATTAATTAAAATGACAAAAGTATTTAACACAATTACTAAAACTAAAATTAAAACTAACAGTAACTATAAAAAAACTCATTCAAAATTATAATAAATATTAAAATTCAACTTAAATAATCCTAAAATAACACTGACCCAGGAAAACACTGTGGTAGTTTTGTCCATGAAGGTTTAACACAAACTTTGCAGACAGACAGTCTGTGACATGAGGGACTTAATGACATTTCACTTCTATTTAATAATTCTCCCTCAGTGTGACATAAGTTCATATTAAACGCGCAATTGTGCGATCATGTCAGACACTCGATCGGCTCTGAGCTCTCTGAAGCTCTGTAAGAAAGAAGGCTTGTTAGCTTTTATTTGGACAAACTCTCAGTGTCGTGTCTTCATTTCCAGAGCCGATCCATGGACAGAACTGGAACAAAGAGGCTGATCCTCATTATAACCATCAGAACTTTGATCAGATGGAGTTTTATCTGTCTGGAGTGACCCACATTCATTCCTCTATTGGTCTTATTCTCCTCAAATCCAATCCTGTGTCTCCACTGTCTTATTATACAGCAGCTTAATACAATACAGCATGCTCATTATTCTCCGCTATTGTTCATTGTGCAATCTGTGTCACTCAGTTCTGCACTTTTTCATAATTGGTTCAATCTCAGATCCATTGAGCAAAAAGATAAACATGCAAATATTAAAAAAATAAGCAACAAAAAAGGTTTTACAGCCTGATGTCACCAGAAAACATTTAAAGTTTCAAAGAGAACTTCATGATTGTGTTTCTGGATGTTTGCTAGGTGGTTGTCAAGGTGTTCTAGATGGTTGCTAGGGTGTTGCTAAAGTGTTCCATGTGGTTGCTAGGCCAATATATGTGGTTGCTAATGTGTTGAATGTGAAGAGTTAACAGTTGTTAGGGCATTAGGGCAAAGAGTGTTCTAGGTGGTTGCTAGGCCAACATATGTGGTTACTAAGATGCTATATGGGGTTGCTAGGGCGTTGCTAGGGTGTTCTAGGTGGTTGCTATGGCATTACAGATGTTACTATGGTGTTCTATGTAAATAGTAGACAGTTGCTAGGGAATTAGGGCAAAGAGTGTTCTAGATGGTTGCTAGGGCATTGCTAGAGTGTGTGTTCTAGGAGGTTGCTAGGCCATTATATGCAGTTATGCAGAGTATTTTAGGTGGTTGCTATGCCATTACAGATGGTTACTATAGTGTTCTATGTAAATAGTAGACAGTCGCTAGGGAATTAGGGCACAGAGTGTTGTAGATGGTTGCTAGGGCATGGCCAGGCCAATATCTGTGGTTGCTGAGGTGTTGCTAGAGTATTCTAGGTGGTTGCTATGCCATTACAGATGGTTACTAAGGTGTTCTATGTAAATAGTAGACAGTTACTAGGGAATTAGGGCACAAAGTGTTCTAGATGGTTGCTAGGGCATTGCTAGAGTGTTCTAGGAGGTTGCTAGGTCATTATATGCAGTTGCTAGGGTGTTACTAGAATATTTTAGGTGGTTGCTATGCCATTACAGATGGTTACTACAGTGTTCTATGTAAACAGAAGACAGTTGCTAGGGAATTAGGGCACAGAGTTTCCTAGATGGTTGCTAGGGCGTTGCTAGAGTGTTCTAGAAGGTTGCCAGGCCAATGTGTGGTTGATAGGGTGTTGCTAGAGTATTCTAGGTGGTTGCTATGTCATTACAGACGCTTACTAAGGTGTTCTATGTAAATAGTACACGGTTGCTAGGGAATTAGGGGACAGAGTTTCCTAGATGGTTGCTAGGGCATTGCTAGAGTGTTCTAGAAGGTTGCTAGGCCAATGTGTGGTTGCTAGGGTGTTGCTAGAGTATTCTAGGTGGTTGCTATGTCATTACAGATGCTTACTAAGGTGTTCTATGTAAATAGTACACGGTTGCTAGGGAATTAGGGGACAGCATGTTCTAGATGGTTGCTAGGATGTTGCTAGAGTGTTCTAGAAGGTTGCTAGGTCAATATATGTGGTTGCTAGGGTGTTGCTAGAGTATTCTAGGTGGTTGCTATGCCATTACAGATGGTCACTAAGGTGTTCTATGTAAATTGTAGACAGCTGCTAGGGCATTAGGGCACAGAGCACTCTAGGTGGTTGCTAGGGTGTTGCTAGAGTATTCTAGGTGGTTGCTAGCAGTGTTGTTTTCGTCAACGATGACGATGACGAAATCATTTCGTTGACGCCACTTTTTTTCATGACGATAACGAGACGATGACGAGATAAAAATGGCTCGTTGATGACTAAAACATGACGAGACGTGTGTGAGTTTTCGTTGACGAGACGAGAATAGACGAAAATGTTAGTGGGTGGTCCGTCAGACGTTTAAAATGCATGACATTTCCGCTTATTGTGCATGTCAATTAAAACTTAAAAAGTATCTGACGCTATGGCAAGCCGTTTTAGCATTAAATACTCTTTGCTATACTAGTATGGCAAGCCGTTTTAGCATTCCATCCTTGTTTGTCTTTTATGTTCTAAAACATTCCTTCATTATTGTAATTATTGGTGAAAATAGTCGATCCGGAAGCTCACATTGTGTTGAACTATAGATCTGCTATTTTCAGAACTTATAAGTGACACTACCCAACAGCAAAATACTTACTGACCTACATTAATTTGTTAAAAGACTATTTTTTCCCTTTTTTTGACTAAAACTAGACTAAAACCTTTTTGACTTTGTCGACTAAAACTAGACTAAAACCTTTTTTACTTTTCGTCGACTAAAATTGGACTAAAACTATCACATATAGAAGTGACTAAAATTTGACTAAAACTAAGAAGCATTTTAGTCCAAAAGACTAAGACTAAGACTAAATCTAAGATGGTTGTCAAAAACAACACTGGTTGCTAGGCCATTATAGGTGGTTTCTAAGGTGTTCCATGTAAATAGTAGACAGTTGCTATGGCATTAGAGCACAGAGCACTCTAGGTGGTTGCTAGGGTGTTGCTAGAGTATTCTAGGTGGTTGCTAGGCCAATATAGGTGGTCGCTATGGTGTTCTATATAAATAGTAGACAGTTACTAAGAAATTAGGGAACAGAGTGTTCTAGGTGGTTGCTAGGCCAACATATGTGGTTACTAAGATGCTATATGGGGTTGCTAGGGCGTTGCTAGGGTGTTCTAGGTGGTTGCTATGGCATTACAGATGGTTACTATGGTGTTCTGTGTAAATAGTAGACAGTCGCTAGGGAATTAGGGCATAGTGTGTTCTAGATGGTTGCTAGGGCATTGCTAGAGTGTTCTAAGAGGTTGCTAGGCCATTATATGCAGTTGCTAGGGTGTTGCTAGAGTATTTTAGGTGGTTGCTATGCCATTACAGATGGTTACTATGGTGTTCTATGTAAATAGTAGACAGTCTCTAGGGAATTAGGGCACAGAGTGTTGTAGATGATTGCTAGGGCGTTGCTAGGCCATTACAGGTGGTTACTATGGTGTTCTATGTAAATAGTAGACAGTCGCTGGGGAATACGGGCACAGAGTGTTGTAGATGGTTGCTAGGGCGTTGCCAGGCCAATATATATATGTGGTTGCTAGGGCGTTGCTAGGCCAAAATAGGTGGTCGCTAGGGTGTTCTATATAAATAGTAGACAGTTACTAAGGAATTAGGGCACAGAGTGTTCTAGGTGGTTGCTAGGCCAACATATGTGGTTACAAAGATGCTCTATGGGGTAGCTATGGCATTTCTAGGGTGTTCTAGGAGGTAGCTAGGGTAATATATGTGGTTGCTAGGGTGTTGCTACAGTATTCTAGGTGGTTGCTACGCCATTACAGATGGTTACTAAGGTGTTCTATGTAAATAGTAGACAGCTGCTAGGGCATTAGGGCACAGAGTGTTCTAGATGGTTGCTAGGGTGTTGCTAGAGTGTTTTAGGCGGTTGCCATTACAGAGTATTCTAGGCCATTTTAGGTGGTTGCTAAGGCATTAGGGCACAGAGTGTTCTAGGTGGCTGCTAGGGTGTTGCTAGAGTGTTCTAAGTTCTAAGTTACAAAGTTTACTAAGGTGTAATAGCACAGTTCTTCCCAACAAGATACATGATTTGAGGAATTAATCATGACACTGCAGGGCGATGTACATGCTTAACTTCAATACTTAATGTCTGAGGTTTGTTCAAATCATCAGTTTCTATATATAAGTAACCACAAATGAATATTTCCAAACACTCAAATCAGGAAGATAAAAAATGTCTTTCAACCAACATTACCATTCTGTTATCATGTTTATCATAAAAACACTCTGAACAATAGGGATGAATTCATTCGGCATGAATACAGTTTGAAATTCCTGAGTGTGCCTGTGATGATGGTATCTGTTGTTTTCCGTGGGCCGGCGTGACGCGGGTCGACCTGCAGGTATTCGCAGACAGACCGCTATCAGCCAGCGCTTGTCTCTCTGCAGACGAATCTCTCCAGGGGCCGCGCGTACGCTTGTTGGCTTTGTTTTGACTGGGCTCTGAAGGCGGCGTGTGTATCAGATTTACTGTATTGATTTGCTGTAGGCTGCTGCTGGAGATCTGGGAGCTGAACTCTGTTTGGGTCGGATGGGAAGCGGAGCAGACAGGCCACAGATAAGCAAACGCACAAGGTGGAAAAGGCTTTTTAGATAAAAATACATTCTTGTCCTTCATGCATACCTAAAATCTTTCGATGAAATCTCCTCTCTCATCTTTCATGGCTCATGAATCACAACATGATGCCCTTTTCTCAATGTCATTTAAACAAACCCATAACCTTAAGCATTAAAGTACTGTGCATAACTCGTCCTGTGCCATTCGTGCTACAGATACAAATGATATTTCAAAAAAATGTGAAGAGGTGTGATGCTAGTTTACCAACGACTTGAGATTTTCATGCAGTAACCAATTTACTACACACAACACCCCAAAACCACCCATAACAAGTCTACATAAAGCAATTTGATTTAAGACTGTGCATTAAATGTGCTATATAAATAAAATTAGCCTTGCCAGCATCCTCCCAAAAATGCAACCTCCCAGAACACCCCAGCCACCACCTAGCAATCACCCATAACATAATCGACATAAAGCACTTTGAATTACAACTGTATGAAATTTGCTTTATAAATTAAACTTGCTTTGCCAGCATCCCCCCTAAAAAAACACCCATGCAACTAGCTAGCAACCATCCATAACACACATAAAGTACTTTGAATTACAACTGAGTATGAAGTGTGCTGTATAAATAAATCTCACATTACTAGCATCATCCCACAAAACACCAATGCAACTACCTAGCAACAGCCTAGTAACCACCCAGAACACCAAAGCAACTACCTAGCAACCATCCATTACACACCTCTATGTAGAGCACTTTGAATTACAACTGTGCATTAAATGTGCTATAAATAAAACTTGCCTTGCCACCAAGCCCCCCAAAAACATGCATGCAACCAGCTAGCAACATCCTAGCAACTACCCAGAACACCCCAGCAACCACCTAGCAACAACCCATAACACAAGTCTACATAAAGCACTCTGACTTACAACTGTGAAAAAAATGTGCTATATAAAACTTGCCTTGCCAGCATCCCCCCAAAACACTTATGCAACCACCTAGCAACACCCTAGCAACCACACAGAACACCTCAGCAACCACCTAGCACCAAACTATAACACATGTATGTACTATAAATCACTTTGAATTACAATTGTGTATTAAATGAGCTATATAAATAAACTTGCTTTGCCAGCATCCCCATCCAGAAAACACCCATGCAACAACCTAACAACACCCTAGCAACCATCCAAAACACCCCAGTAACACCCACAGCAACCACCTAGCAACCATCCATAACACACGTCTATGTAAAGCACTTTGAATATAACTGTGCACAAAATATGCTACATAAATAAAACTTGCCTTGCAGCAAGCCCCCCAAAAACACCCATGAAACCAGCTAGCAACACCCTAGAAACTACCCAGTACACCCCAGCAACCACCTAGCAACCATCCATAACACACCTCTATGTAGAGCACTTTGAATTACAACAGTGCATGAAATGTGCTATTTAAATAAAACTTGGCTTGCCTAACCCTAACCCTAACCCAGCCTCCAAAAAAAAAAAACAGACACAATCAGCTAGCAACACTTTAGCAACTACCCAGAACACCCCAGCAACCACCTAGCAACAACCCATAACACAAGTCTACATAAAGAACTCTGACTTACAACTGTGAATAAAAAGTGCTAAATAAAACTTGCCTTGCCAGCATCCCCTCAAATGCACACATGCAACCAGCTAGCAACAGCCTAGCAACTTCCCAGAACACCTCGGCAACCACTTAGCAATCACCTATAACACTAGTCTACATAAAGGACTTTGAATTACTGCGGTGCATGGAATGTGCTATATAAACTTGCCTTGCCAGCATCCCCACCCCAAAAAACACTCATGCATCTAGCTAGCAACACCCTAGCAACTACCCAGAACACCTCAGCAACCACCCATTACAATTCTAAGTATTGTAAACCACCTCAAATTACCGTTGTGCGTGAAAAGTGCTATATAAACTTGCCTTGCCAGCATCCCCACCCCCAAAAATACTAATGCAACCAGCTACCAACACCCTAGCAACCACCCAGAACACCCAAGAAACCACCCATAACACATCTACATACTATATAGCACTTTGAATTGCAACCATTTTTAAATGAGCTACAATAAATAAACTTGCTTTGCCAGGAAGCCCCCCCCAATAACACCCATGCAACCAGCTAGCAACACCCTAGCAACCGCCCAGAACATCCCAGCAACCACCTAGCAACCGCCCATAACACATTTTGAACTTTAAAGCACTTTAAATTTATAACCGTTTTTAAAATGCATTCATACATAAACTTGCTTTGCCAGCACCCCCCCCCCCAAAAAAAAACACCCATGCAACTACCTACCAGCACCCTAGTAACCACCTAGAAACCACCCATAACACCCAGTAACCAGCCAGCAACAACCTAGTGACTATCCAGAACACTAAAAAAAAAAAAGAATACCAATCATAAGAATAAAAAAAAACACAGGGAAACTCCCTAGCAACCCCCAGAGCCCCCCAGCAACACCCCGCCAACCATTCACAGCATGCTAGGATCGTGTTGGTCAATTATGCATGGAAAAACAGCACACATTTTCTACAGGAAATGTAAAATTGTAGTTTAGTTCTGCCTGGCAGTTGCAAAAAAAAAAAAACCCTCACAAACACTTTTATTCACCCGCACTCAGAAGCAACATTTCAATCTCCTTCCAGCAAAAAAAAGAGAGAGAGAGAGAGAGAGAGAAAGAGAGATGAGGGGAAGGATTTACAAATGCATGAAGGAGAGGGAATGAAGAGGAAGAGAGAGGAGAAACAGTACAGAAGATGACTAAGATGAAGAGAGGGAAAAGAAGAGTTAGGATACACAGAAGGCATAGCGGTTCACTATGTAGTGCACACTGTTCCAGAGTGCAGTGAGTCTGTGTGTCATTATGTGTCAGAAATGGATTACTCTGAGATTAGAGCGCTCACACATACACACACTCACTCACGCACCTCTCTCTTGCATGGCTTGCGGATAAATCTGTCGCTCTGGATGAGTGCACGGCAAGATGGAGACATCAAACAAGCCTTGTCTTTCTCGTTAAGATTTCATTACATCCACAGGCGCTCTTACACACTCTCACACACACACACACACACACACACACACACACACACACACACACACACACACACACACACACACACACACACACACACACACACACACACATCCACTTAGCAGCATGAGGAGGACTGTGTCATTAAGTGCAGCTTCTCCATCAGAGAATTGCAGTGAATTCCATATGAGACGTCACATCAACACAGGCAGAGATGAGCGTCTGTCACCCGTCTGAAAATAATCCTAGTGCTCTCAGAGGAAAAACCGAATTGCTCAAGCTCTTTCATGGCACACAAGACTCATTTAGGAATCAACATTATCTTAGACGTTTCTCTTAAGACGTGAGACCATACTGTAAGAGGGTATATTTAAATGTGAGCCTAGACCACAAAACCAGTAGTAAGCAGCATGGGTATATTTGTAGCAATAGCCAAAAATACATTGCATGGCTCAAAATTATTTTTCTTTTATGCCAAATCATTAGAATATTAAGTAAAGATCATGTTGCATGAAGATATTTTGTAAATTTCCTACCATAAATATATCAAAACTTAATTTTTGATTAGTAATATGCATTGCTAAAAACTTAATTTGGACAACTTTAAAGGCGATTTTCTCAATATTTAGATTTTTTTGCACCCTCAGACTCCAGATTTTCATATATTTGTATCTCCAAATATTGTCCAATCCCAACAGACCATACCTCAACGGAAAGCTTATTTATTCAGCATGTATAAATGTCAATTTTTTTATTGATCCTCATGACTGGTTTTGTGGTCCAGGGTCACATATAATTAATGTCAAAAATGAACAAAGTTCATTTGATCTTGAAAGAATTTGATTGAAAATCTTAATATTGAGATTCAAATCTTTTTGGGAAACATCTGAGAGGCTCTGTCTAGGAGAAACAGTTGAGATATTAATGTCATATAATTTTTCTTCCTTTAATTTGTCTTAAACAGCATAAAAGTTTCATTTGCGCTCATGGCTCTCATTGGATGAGACATTTGAGTTTGTTTCTCCATCAGATTTGGAGAAATGTAGCGTAACTTGCTCACCAATGGATCCTCTGCAGTGAATGAGTGCCGTTAGAATGAGAGTCCAAACAGCTGATAAAAACATCACAATAATCCACAAGTAATCCACTCCAGTCTATCAATTCACAACATTCGCAAACAAAAAATAAAGGCTCCTTGAAGGCTTAACAGCTGATGCTATAGGAGAATCTTTTAGAGTCCCTATAATCCTAATTATTATTGTTGTCAATGATAAAGCAAATCAAGATATCATTATGGGTTACCCTAAAATAAACATTTGGCAAGAATTTACTCAGCCTCAGGACATCCGAGATGTCTTAGATGACTTTGTTTCTCCATCAGATTTGGAGAAATAGAATTTAGACACCACCAATTTAGGCATAGAAATACAACACTTGCTCACCAGTGGATGTGAATGGGTGCCGCCAGAATGAGAGTGCAAACTGCTGATAAAAACATCAATAATCTACACCACTCCAGTCCATCAATTAACAACAAAATCTGCACGTTTTAAAGAAATAAATCCATTATTAAGATGTTTTTAACTTCAAACCGTTGCTTCTGGCCAGTGGAAAAATCTCCTGTTGTCTCTCACATCAAAATCCACCCACATATTTGTTAAGAGCTGTTTTGGCTTGTAAACGGTGCTTGATCTGTGAAGATTTCTCTCATGAGTCAGACCAGACCACTTTTTGACTGGAGAAAACAATATTATAAAAAAGGGGACTATTTTAACAAAAAAACAATGGTTTAAAGATAAAAATGCATGAATGACAGATTTGTTTCTTACAAACAAGCAGCTTTTGGCTTCTCAAGATGTAAACTGATAGACTGGAGTGGTGTGGATTACATGTGGATTATTGTGATGTTTTTATCAGCTGTTTGGACTCTCATTCTGACGGCACCCATTCACATCCATTAGTGAGAAAGTGATGTAATTCAACATTTCCCAAATCTGATGGAGAAACAAACTCATCTACATCTTAGACGGTCTGAGAGTGAGTAAATTTTCAGCAAATGTCAATTTTAGGGTGATCTAAGTAATGATAACTTGATTGCTTTATCATTGACAACAATAATAATTATGATTATATGGACTCTAAAAGAGTCTTCTATAGCATCAGCTGTTAAAGCCTTTAAGGAGCCTTTATTTTTTTGTTTGCGGATGTCGTGAATTAATGGACTGGAGTGGTGTGGTGTGAATTACTTGTACATTATTGTGATGTTTTTATCAGCTGTTTGGACTCTCATTCTGACGGCACCCATTCACATCCATTAGTGAGAAAGTGATGTAATTCTACATTTGCCAAATCTGATGGAGAAACAAACTCATCTACATCTTAGACAGTCTGAGAGTGAGTAAATTTTCAGCAAATGTCAATTTTAGGGTGATCTAAGTAATGATAACTTGATTGCTTTATCATTGACAACAATAATAATTATGATTATATGGACTCTAAAAGATTCTCCTATAGCATCAGCTGTTAAAGCCTTTAAGGAGCCTTTATTTTTTTGTTTGCGGATGTCGTGAATTAATAGACTGGAGTGGTGTGAATTACTTGTACATTATTGTGAACTTTTTATCAGCTGTTTGGACTCTCATTCTGACGGCACCCATTCACATCCATTAGTGAGAAAGTGATGTAATTCTACATTTGCCAAATCTGATGGAGAAACAAACTCATCTACATCTTAGACAGTCTGAGAGTGAGTAAATTTTCAGCAAATGTCAATTTTAGGGTGATCTAAGTAATGATAACTTGATTGCTTTATCATTGACAACAATAATAATTATGATTATATGGACTCTAAAAGATTCTCCTATAGCATCAGCTGTTAAAGCCTTTAAGGAGCCTTTATTTTTTTGTTTGCGGATGTCGTGAATTAATAGACTGGAGTGGTGTGAATTACTTGTACATTATTGTGATGTTTTTATCAGCTGTTTGGACTCTCATTCTGACGGCACCCATTCACATCCATTAGTGAGAAAGTGATGTAATTCTACATTTCCCAAATGTGATGGAGAAACAAACTCATCTACATCTTAGACGGTCTGAGAGTGAGTAAATTTTCAGCAAATGTCAATTTTAGGGTGATCTAAGTAATGATAACTTGATTGCTTTATCATTGACAACAATAATAATTATGATTATATGGACTCTAAAAGATTCTCCTATAGCATCAGCTGTTAAAGCCTTTAAGGAGCCTTTATTTTTTGTTTGCGGATGTCGTGAATTAATAGACTGGAGTGGTGTGGATTACTTGTACATTATTGTGATGTTTTTATCAGCTGTTTGGACTCTCATTCTGACGGCACCCATTCACATCCATTGGTGAGCAAGTGATCCAATGCTATATTTCTCCAAATCTGATGGAGAAAAACTCATCTACATCTTGGGTGGCCTAAGGGTGAGTAAATTCTCAGCAAATGTTAATTTTATGCCGACCTAAGTAATGATAACTTGATTGCTTTATCATTGACAACAATAATAACTGGGATTATAGAGACTCTAAAAGATTCTAAAAGATTCTACAGCATCAGCTGTTAAAGCCTTCAGGAAACGCTCGTGGTTGAATTTTACAGACGCAGAACCTGATAAACAGATGCTCCTGTAGTCGCTGTCACTGCAACACGCAAGGAAACAAATGTCACGAGTGTAATATTTGTTTCTCATTTAGCACTAATGAGGCTTTCATTTTTTAATTCTCTAATCACCCCGGGGTGGATGAATCGAGTCAAATGAGCCCGAACCAAACATTCTGTCCGAGGGCGTAAGAAGCCTCACGGTAAAAAACACATCACCAGAGACAAAGAGATGATGAAACCCTGAAGAGCTAAGAGATGTTTATGCTGGAAATTTTATAAACTAAAGAAGTTACAGAACAAAACTCAAGTGTTAAAGGATTAGTTCACTTCCAGAACTAAAGTTTACAGATAATTTACTCATCCCCTTGTCATCCAAGATGATCATGTCTGTCTTTCTTTCTTCAGTCGTAAAGAAATTATGTTTTTTTTTGAAGAAAACATTCCAGGATTTTTCTCCATATAGTGGACTTCAATGGTGCTCAATGGATTTAAGGTTAAAAATGCAGTTTAAATGCAGCTTTAAAGGGCTCTAAATGACCCCAGCCGAGAAATAAGGGTCTTATCTAGCGAAACGATCTGTCATTTTCTTAAATAAATGAATATTTATACACTTTGTTAAACACAAATGCTATGTACTCTGTGTATTCCAGTTCAATACAGTTAGAGTATGTTAAAAAACTCCTATCTAATTTTCTCATCCAACTCCAAAATCATCCTACATCGCTGCAGAAGTACCGACGCAGTGTTTATAAAGAGAACATGCAAAGATGATCAAATGCCCTTTACAAAAAAAGGTAAAACAGCAATGTAGGATGATTTTGAAGGAGAGGAGAAAATGAGATGGGAGTTTTTCAACATACCCTAACTGTATTGAACCATGCAGAGATAGACAAGACTAGCATTTGAGGTTAAAAAGTATATAAACTGTCAATTTTTTTTGAAAATGATTGTTTTGCTACAGTAGATAATACTCTTAATCCTTGGATCGTTTAGAGCCCTTTGAAGCTGCATTTAAACTACATTTTGGAAGTTGAAACTCGGGGGCACCATTGAAATCCACTATATGGAGAACATTTCTAAAACGTTTTCCACAAAAAAACAATTTCTTCACGACTAAAGAAAGAAAGACATGAACATCTTGGATGACAAGGGGGTGAGCACATTATCGGTAAATTTTGTTTTTTATCCTTTAAGAGTTTAAAAGTCTTTATTGATGAACTCCTGTGGATTTCCTCTGAATTAATCAGGCCTTATACAAATTAGAGATATTCACGCATCCCACACACACACAAACCGGCAAAACAATTGCTGTCTTCAAGCCTCTGAAGCGCTGAATAGCCCCTCTGTCACACCACGAGTGTATAAACAGAATATATATCAGCTCTTTCCATACAGTCCACAAAAAACCTACTGTGCGGTACCACGGTTAAATGATGGTATCAGATACCTAATGATGACTGTATTTGAATAGCATATATTTACACGGTCACTCGTGTAAAATAAAGGTTCTAATTAGAACCTTCACACTCTCAAAATAGAATCTTTGAAAAGTGAAACACTGAGTATCTTTTAAATAACATTCCAACAATACAGCTGCAAAACAATGCACATACAATAAATCACTTACATATGTGACCCTGGACTGCAAAACCAGTCATAAGGGTCAGTATTATGAAATTAAGATTTATACATCATCTGAGACCTGACTAAATAAGCTTTCCATTGGGACAATATTTGGCCGAGATGCAACTATTTGAAAATCTGCAATCTGAGGGTGCAAAAAGAACAAAATATTGATAAAATCATCTTTAAAGTTGTCCAAATGAAGCTTTTAGCAATGCATATCACTAATCACAAATTAACCTTTGATATATTTACAGTAGGAAATTTATCAAATATTTTCATGGAACATGACCTTAATATCCTAACGATTTTTGGCATAAAAGAAATATTGATAATTTTAACCCATACAATGCATTTTTGGCTATTGCAAATACACTTGTGCGACTTAAGACTAGTTTTGTGGTCCAGGGTCATATATCAGCTATTTTATAGTTCAGTCTGAATTGTATTTACATTTCTCCAAATACCACAATTAAGTCACAGTATTTGTGCAAAAACCATAATATTTGGCCAAGATGGAACTATTTGAAAATCTGGAATCTGAGGGTGCGAAAAAATCTAAATATTGAGAAAATCACCTTTAAAGTTGTCCAAATTAAGTTCTTAACAATGCATATTACTAATCAAAAATCAGGTTTTGATACATTTGCAATAGGAAATTTACAAAATATCTTCATGGAACATGATCTTAATATCCAAATTAATTACCCATGCTACTTAAGGATCAGCTATTTTATAGTTTAACCTGAATTGTATTTACATATTGCATCTTAATATCCTAATATTCTTTGACATAAAAGAAAAATCAATAATTTTGACCCATACAATGCATTTTTGGCTATTGCTGCAAATATACCCGTGATACTTACAGTAAGATGTTTTTGTGGTCCAAGGTCACATATCAGCTATTTTATAGTTCAGTCTGAATTGTATTTACATTTCGCCATATACCACAATTAAGACATAATATATGCGCAAAAACCATAATATTTGGCCAATCTGAGGGTGCAAAAAAATCAAAATATTGAGAAAATCAATTCTAAAGTTGTCCAAATGAAGTTCTTAGCAATGCATCTTACCAATCAAAAATTAAGTTTTGATATATTTACGGTAGGAAATTTACAAAATATCTTCATGGAACATGATCTTAATATCCAAATTAATTACCCATGCTACTTAAGGATCAGCTATTTTATAGTTTAGTCTGAATTGTATTTACATATTGCATCTTAATATCCTAAGATTTTTTGACATAAAAGAAAAATCAATGATTTTGACCCATACAATGCATTTTTGATATTGCTGCAAATATACCCGTGCTACTAACAGTACGATTCTTTTTGTGGTCCAAGGTCACATATCAGCTATTTTATAGTTCAGTTTCAATTATACATTTACATGTTGCACAAATGTACTTCAATAAAGTCTCCAAATTCCACAATTAAGACAAAATATATGTGCGAAAACCATAATATTTGGCCAAGATGCAACTACTTAAAAATCTGCAATCTGAGGGTGCGAACAAATCAAAATATTAAGAAAATAGCCTTTAAAGCCGTCTAAATAAAGTTATTAGCAATGCATATTACTAATCAAAAATTAAGTTTAGATATTTACGATGGCAAATTTACAAAATATCTTCATAAAATATGATCTTAATATCCTAATTAATTCTTGGCATAAAAGAAACTATCATTTTGACCCATACAATGTATTTTTGGCTGTTTTTGCAAATATACTCATGCTATTTAAGGATCAGCTATTTTATAGTTTAGCCTGAATTGTATTTGCCAAATACCACAATTAACACAGTATATATGCAAAAAGCATAGTATGTTTTAAAAATATCATCCTGCCATTACAAAATGCACTATGGTACCAGTTTCTGTCTGTTAATGTGGGTACAAATTGTGGTAAATTGGACAAAAATGACAGAAATTCTCTTAAGGCATCCCATAATGATTCATCTTTTAACATCAGTAGCAAAACTGATGTACTGGTACTTCGGCTGAAACTATGGTCGCCATGGTAACTTGTATAAGGGTGCAATATTGCAAAGAATATTAATCAAATCCAGCAAATATGAACCGCAGAACATCTTCTATTTTCATGTTGGGAAGTTACAGCAGGTGTGTGTGTGTGTGTGTGTGAGAGAGAGAGAGAGAGAGAGTGTGTGTGTGAGTGTGTGTTTGTGCACCTGCCTCTATGTGTGTGTGTGCTCAGATCTCTGTTGCCTTAGATACCAGGACTGAAAAAACATTACAGCCTCTCCTTCATAATCAATGACATTTGGAAAAACGCATTATTGTAACGCACTGACAACACGCATCAGTCGTAGCGTCAGGTTGTTCGTCCACATCCACAGCTTGATAATTTCAGCGATGGAGGATATGGGTGTTGTATTGATCACGAAACACACAATTGTTCATCACGCATAGGAATATATTGGTAACTCACGCTCTTTTTGCGCAGGTTCAGTCCGTGCTTTAATAATCCTGGTAGATCTCTGATCTTCTGCTTGATCTGGACCTGATCCCTGGCGGTTCTGTTCCATCTCCAGCTCGACAGGAGTCCGTCCTCCGCGGTGCAGGGGATGCTGTCGGATTCCTCCATCATCATCCACCTCCTCCTGCCACCTGCTCTTCACGCACACGGACGCCGGAGCGACATTCCGCCGCCGCTGCCGCTCGATGGATCTCCAGCCGCCGCAATGAGCCGCTCAACCGAGAGAAAGGAGACGAGACCTGCCTTACACTGCTGCTCCACCCAGCGATCACACACACACACACACACACACACACACACACACACACACACACACACACACACACACACACACACTTACTCACATAGAGCACACAAACACTGACACACACACGCGTATACTCACATAGAAATACATTAAGTGCTCACACACACCTCTCTGGATAAATGAGGACATCCGACTTTTTTAATAAAATAGGCTACTATATTTACTTCACCTAGGAATCATTAAATAGTGAGGGAAATTGAGTTTTTTTTTCTCGTTATTTTAGCTATAGGCTAAGTAACTTCTGAAGTAGACATTGTTTACATTACTAAATGAAGACCTCACATAGGAATCGTTAAACATTGTGGGAAATTAGGTTTTATCAGTTATTTTATTAGCTAACTTGAGCTATTGCCTGGGTAGGCTATCGCTTCTGAAGTAAACATCGTTTACGTTATTAAGACACAAAATACTTTGATACAATGAGATAAGAAACCTGCACCTACAATAAAACTTGTAATATTTTTTGTTTTGTTTTGTTTATTTCACATAGAAATCCTTAAATAGCGAGGGAAATTAGGTTTCATCTGTTATTTTATTAGCTAACTTCAGCTATTGTCTGGGAAACCGCTTTTTAAGTGAACATTGTTTACATTACTAAACGAAGACACAAAATACTTCGATAAAATTGAAACCTGCAGCTAAAAGAAAACTTGTAATAAAATACATTATTTATTTTTCTTCACATAGGAATCATAGTGAGGGAAATGTAGGTTTTATCTTACTTTATTAGCTAACTATATCTGCTGGGTAACCGCTTCTAAAGTAAACATTGTTTACATTACTATGAAGACAAAATACATTGATACAATGAGATAAACCCTGTTGAAAAAAACAGCACATGCTGGTTAGTTAGGTTTTGATGCTGGTTAATGCTGGTCCAGCTGGCCTTGTTGCTGGTCAAGGATCAGCATAAACCAGCTAATTTTTGATTGTTGATATGCATTGCTAAGAACTTCATTTGGACAACTTTAAAGGTGATTTTCTAAACATTTGGATTTTTTTTTGCACCCTCAGATTCCAGCTTTTCAAATAGTTGTATTTCAAATATTGTCCAAAAAATCATGTCAATGGAAAGCTTATTTAAGCTTCTTTGGAAAGCTTTCAGATGATGTATAAATTAAAAAAAAAGAATACCGTTACAATTCCTGGACCACAATTTTGATATTATGCATCATTTTAACTGATTATATACTGTAACATGAAGATGTGAGTGTCTGTGTCATGTTGTTCATACAAATATTGTAAATATTAACCATTTGATAAATAATGAAAGGAACCATATATATATATATATATATATATATATATAAAGAGGTCATAAAGTAAACCATTTTAGATAAGACTCTTTTTTTATAAACTAATGAGGTTATTTAGCAGATTTCAGCATTTGTCCCATTACATATGTGACCCTGGACCACAAAGCTAGTCAAGGGTCAATTTTTTGTTACGATAGGACAATATTTGGCTGAGATACAACTATATGAACATCTGGAATCTGAGGGTGAAGTAAAATCGCATTCAAAGTTGTCCAATTGAAGTTCTGAGCAATGCATATTACTAATCAAAAATTACGTTTTGCTAAATATCTTCATGGAACATCACCTTTACTTAATATCCTAATGATTTGTGGCATGATTATTTTTTATGCCACTTTTTACATGCTACTTATGACTGGTTTTGTGGTCCAGGGTCACACATGGGACGTTTAGATGTTTAATAGCTTATAATATAATAAATCTTATCTTTTAAGAAGTAACTGCTATGTCAGGGTGTCAATCTTAAGCCTACAGTCTCCTATACAAGACAATTCTCCAGACCTGTATTTTTATGTAATGCTAATTTTAAATGGTCAAAATACTAAAGATATCAGCGTATGCTTTCATACTTAATTGCTCATTTGGTCTGATTTGGACCATTAACATTTAAAATCCACTGATTGGTGTGTCATTGTAATTATTTTGTGCTGCAATTTAGTGATTTGGTGTCCCAAAATAGCCCTTTTTCTATAGTTCTTCCTTGTGTTTTCTGAGACACAGTCGAGCCAAAAAACGATTTTTCCCAGCTGGTCCGGATCAATGAGACACACAGAATCATTTAACCTCTTACTGACCAGCTTCCTCTACACCCGTGTTAACAATCACAGAGAATTTGATTACATTTGAATATATATATATATATATATATATATATATATATATTTTTTTTTATCTTGAAATTAGTTACGAATACAAGGTTAGCTTTTCAATTAAATTTGTTAATATAAAAATATATAAATTAATCCAAAAATTTCAGCAGAAAATTTTATTTTATTTGGAAAGTAAAATGTTCTGTTTAACATAATATTTAAATTATTTTGTTTCAGGCAATTACTATCATAACCATGTATTAAATATTAATTAATATAAATATTAATATTAATATATTTATTAAATTATTATTATTATTAATATTATAAACAAATATATTACTTATTAATACATTCATTCATATTATTTATAATAATACAGCTTGGTTAAAAAAGAACCTGAAAACAATATTTTATATTTAAAAATAATTGTATTTATATTTTTTGTTTTACATTGTTATGTTTTACAAAACACTTTATTTCTGAACATACATTATATATATAATATATTTGTCAATTAATATATATATATATATATATATATATATATATATATATATATATATATGTCAATTAATATATATATATATATATATATATATATATGTCAATTAATATACATATATATATATATATATATATACACACACACACACACACACACATATATACATACATACATAAATATATATAGTATTTTATTTTTTATATAAACATTTTACTTTTTTCTGGGAAATATTTATAGTTTTATTTACTTATTTGTGTGTGTGTGTACTGAAAATCTAAAAGTTAAAACAATTACATATTACATACAGATTACATACATTTTATTTTCTATTTTTATAAATATATTTAATATTTTTTTTTTGCACCATATTGTCTGAAATAAACACAGTTTTGTGTTTCATTAATGAATTAAAATCCAGTCCCGTCATCTATTCTATATGGTCAGTGGATCAATTTAATATTTTAATAACCATTAACTTCGCACCAAAACGACTGTATTTTCGCGCATTGATCCGTCCTTAACCTCTAAAGGACGTGTCTACTTTGACCCACTTGTCTGAATAAATGAATCAGAGTGAAATCAATATCAATATTCAGAGGTTCACATCAATACAACTGTTTGAATTCTCTACTCTGTGTTTGTTTCTTGAGACGCTGCATTAAAGCATTGATCGGGCCATTTGTCTCTTAAGACTGCTGTTCGTCCTCCTCACATCTAGTGTTTCCCAGCACGGTGTAACAAAGTAATCGCTAGATTTTCCTCTATCACGAGGTCAGAAGCAGGTCTCTGATTTTACAGATTGTTTGAGTGCTCTGGCATGTATTTGATGACGGACGGAGGGACGCCTGGGGTTGTTATCCATTAACAAGTTGGCAGGCGTCCGCACTGCTCACAAACGCATGATGGGACAGAAACAGCCATGGAGCTGAAATCTTCCAGAATGAGCAAAGCGTTCACGATCCATGAGCTGATCTAAAGCACATGCTCTTTCTCACTGTATGAAGATGATAAAAGCGAACGGTCGCGCTCGACAAACCAGTATCTCCACATCTCGCATGAAAGAAAAGCTGATGATCTGTCAAAATGAAAGATCACCTCTATACGGCTGAATGGAGCATATGCCTGGAGGACACGCTCGTGTGTGTGTGTGTTTTCCCGGTGGAGTTGACTGGGGGCTGGTGTGTGTGTTGTGGGTGTGTCTGTGTGTGCTCTAATTTCAGGTGTAACGCTGAGGTGTTGGATGGCATGAAGAACAGAGGAGAGCAGGTGTTCAGTCTGGAGGATCTGCAGAGAGAGAGATGATTAGGTATCAGATGACATGGATGTACGGGATTCCACTGGATGTTCTGTGATTATTTGGAATATAAAAGATCATGACAAGGAGAAATAAGAGTCTATAAGAATTCTAAAATGGAATTCTGGAAAAATTTAGTAAAAGCAGCATTACCATTGAGATACATGGAGATGCTCTGCTCTGAACTTTGTGACTGATCTTCTGCTTGGTGTCCAGGTCAAAAAGCCTCCTCATGTTGTTGGTTTTTCTTTTCGTTTTCATTTAATTTGATATCCTAAAACAAATAAATGAAAACAAAAATATACAGCGCCTTGCAAAAGTATTCCTACCCCTTCATTTTTTTCACATTTTGTTTTGTTGCAGCATTATGTTAAACTGCTTTAAATTAGTTTTCCCCCACATCAATTTACACTCCATACACCGTAATAATGACAAAGCAAAAACCAGATTTGCAAATTTTACAAATCTATTAAAAATAAAACACTGAAATAAGTAGATTGCATAAGTATTCATACCCTTAACTCAGTACATAGTTGAAGCACCTTTACAGCCTCAAGTCTTTTTGGGTCTGATGTGACGAGCTTTTCACATCTGCATTTGGCAATTATCTGCCATTCTTTGCCTCACCTTTTCACCTCTCCATCTCTGTCAGCTTGGATTGGGGCTGGCAGACATTTCCTAGAGTCCTATAGTTGTTCCAATCATCTTCCATTATGGATAATGCTTCTGTGAACCTTCAATGCAGCAGATTTTTTTTCTGAACTCTTCCCTAGATCATCGCCTTAACGCAAGTCTGTCACTGAGCTCTACAGGCAGTTATCTTGGTCTATTTTGCTCTGATATGCATTTTCAGCTGTTAGACCTTTTCTGAGAGGTGTGTGCCTTTCTAAATCAGACTCATTCAAATGATTTGCCACAGTTTAACTCCACTCCAAGTGTAGGAACACCTAGAAGCAATATGAATGCTCCTGAGCTACATTTCGAGCGTCCCAGAAAAGGGTATGAATACTTATGCAACGGGATCTTTTCAGTTTTTTATTTCTAATAAATTTGCAAAGTTGTTACAAGCCTGTTTTGTGCTTTGTCATTATGGTGTATGCGATGTAGATTGATGTGGGGAAAAAGTAATTTAAAGCAGTTTAACATAATGCTGCAACAAAACAAAATGTGAAAAAAATGAAGGGTTAGGAATAGTTTTGCAAGGCACTGTATAATAAAATAAAATATGAACAAAAACGATCAAAAATATGACAATATAAAACTAAAACTACAGTACAAATATTACTAAATACTTAAACTATCTTTAAAATGAAAACTATTGAAAAACAAAAACAAAAAATACTACAATGTTATCTTCACAATGAAAACTGAAAATATAAAAATAAAAACTATAATAAAAAAAAAAAAAAAGAAATACTACAATTTTATCTTTAAAATGAAAACTGAAAATATGAAAATATAAACCATAATAAGACAAAACAAATCATTTCGGGTGTAACGCTGAGGTGTTGGATGACATGAAGAACAGAGGAGAGCAGGTGTTCAGTCTGGAGGATCTGCAGAGAGAGAGACGACAATTAGGTATCTGATGACATTATTATTTGGAATATAAAAGATCATGACAACGGGAAATAAAAGAAAAAGAAAAATTGGTAAAAGAAGCATTACCATTGGAGATGCGTGGAGATGCTCTGCAGGTTGAACTTGATCTTCTGCTTGGTGTCCAGGTCAAAAAGCCTCTTCATGTTGTTGGCTTTTCTTCCACAATCCACTGCACACTTGCATTCAGATCTGACCAGGGTTAGCGTTAACTAAATTATAAGGATGCACCAAAAGGAAAATTCTTGCCCGAAGCCAAACAAAATTACACATTGGGCTGAAGGCTGATTATCAGACAGGGTTTTTTGTGACTATTTTTTTTTTTTAACTTTAACATATCCAAATCATGTCAGTGTTTTTGTGTGTGTGTGTGTGTGTGTGTGTGTACTCACATAGCTAATGCAACAAATGTCACCAAGTGTCATCTCATTCTGATGAAGCTAAGATTTTTTAAAATTCAAAATATAACATTTTTTGGTCAAACAGTGTTGTTTTCGTCAACGATGACGATGACAAAATCATTTCGTTGACGCCACTTTTTTCCATGACGATAACGAGACGATGACGAGATAAAAATGGCTCGTTGATGACTAAAACATGACGAGACGTGTGTGAGTTTTCGTTGACGAGACGAGAATAGACGAAAATGTTAGTGGGTGGTCCGTCAGACGATTAAAATGCATGACATTTCCGCTTATTGTGCATGCCAATTAAAACTTAAAAAGTATCTGACGTTATGGCAAGCCGTTTTAGCATTAAATACTCTTTGCTATACTAGTATGGCAAGCCGTTTTAGCATTCCATCCTTGTTTGTCTTTTATGTTCTAAAACATACCTTCATTATTGTAATTATTGGTGAAAATAGTCGATCCGGAAGCTCACATTGTGTTGAACTATAGATCTGCTATTTTCAGAACTTATAAGTGACACTACCCAACAGCAAAATACTTACTGACCTACATTAATTTGTTAAAAGACTACCTTTTTCCCTTTTTTTGACTAAAACTAGACTAAAACCTTTTTGACTTTTCGTCGACTAAAATTGGACTAAAACTATCACATTTAGAAGTGACTAAAATTTGACTAAAACTAAGAAGCATTTTAGTCCAAAAGACTAAGACTAAATCTAAGATGGTTGTCAAAAACAACACTGTGGTCAAAAATGACCGAAGAGGCCCAGAGGGTTAAAATAAATGCTGTTCATGGTACACAAATAAGGCTTGAAAAATACATTTTTGATAGAATGTGCATTCATCTGATGATGACTGTATTAGTTAACAATACCAGTGTCCCTCTGGGAGAAGCGTGTGCATGTTTTTCTGTGTCTGTTGTGATGTTCAAACGCTGAGAGTCCATTCTTAAAAAGGCTTATCACGATTCAAATACTCAGTGAATATTCTGTTAAGCCCTGCGTTGAAGTATTTACTCACCAGTCATTTCCTCTCAGCGCTAATGTCATGTGATCTGATGACAGGAGCTCAGAGCTCTGTGAAGTGTGTGACAAATGAACCTGAAAAAGAAATGTTAAGTTAAAAACTGTATATTTGAACAACGAAACTTATATTTTAATTCTTTGAACTGTCTTTTCTACACAGATATACACACATATACAAAGTATTTTATTGTAAATATCTAAAACAAAATACAAATAGCATATGTTAGTATATCAATTTTAGGTTGGCTTGAGAAAGCCGGACCAGAAAGTTTTTAAAGCTTTAAGAAGTTTAATAAGTAAAAAAAAAAATGTAAAAGTTTGACTGAAGTTTAAATGTAATTTTAAAAGCTTAGTTTCTAACATTATTAGCAAGACGCTAGCATGTTTCTAGCATGATTTGCAAGTTGTTAACATGCTTCTGGCATGATTAACAAATTGCTAGGATGTCTAGCATGATTAGCATTTTGCTAGCATGATTACAAAGTTGCTAACATGTTTCTAGCAGGATTAACAAGTTTCTAGCATGTGTTTAGCACAATTAGCAGGTTGATAGCATTTTTTCAGCATGATTAACATGTTATTAGCATGATTAACAAGTTGTTAACATTTTGTTAACGTGTTTCTAGCATGATTAGCAGGTTGCTAGCATTTTTTAGCATGATTAACAAGTTGCTAGCATGATCAGCAAGTTGCTAGCATGTGTCTAGCATTATTAACATGTTGCTAGCATGCTTCTAGCATGATTAACAAGTTGCTAACATGCTTCTAACATGATTAGCAAGTTGCTAGCATGTGTCTAGCATGATTAACATGTTGCTAGCATGCTTCTAGCATGATTAACAAGTTGCTAACATGCTTCTAACATGATTAGCAAGTTGCTAGCATGTGTCTAGCATGATTAACAAGTTGCTAACATGATTCTAACATGATTAACAAGTTGCTAGCATGTGTCTAGCATGATTAACATGTTGCTAGCATACTTCTAGCATGTTTAACAAGTTGCTAACATGATTCTAACATGATCAGCAAGTTGCTAGCATGTGTCTAGCATGATTAGCAAGTTGCTAGGATGTCTACCATGATTAGCATTTTGCTAGCATGATTAACAAGTTGTTAACATGTTTCTAACAGGATTAACACGTTTCTGGCATGTGTTTAACATGGTTAGCATGATTCTAGCATGATTAGCAAGTTGCTAGCAGGTTTCTAACATGATTAACAAGTTGCTAACATGATTGTAGCATGATTAACATGTTTCCAGCATGATTAGTCTTTTGTTAAAATGTTTCTAACATGATTAGCATGTTGTTAGCATGATTAGCAAGTTGCTAACATTTTGTTAACGTTTTTCTAGCATGATTAACATGTTGCTAGCATGTTAACATGAAGCATTAGCATGTTGTTAACATGATTCTAACATCATTAACAAGTTGTTAGCATGTTGTTAAGATGTTTCTAATGTGATTAGCAAGTTGATAGATAGATAGTTAGAAATATATAGCACACCTGGTGAGATCAGTCTAAAGATCTGAGTTTGGAGTTTTAAAGCTCTAGGAGTTAGAGTTGATCGTTTTAGTCTCAGAAGAAAAATAACTAAGTTTAAATAGCATTTCAGTAAGCTGTCTTTCTCAAGCCTACTTAATTACGTTAGACATACATTCCCAATGCTTTAAACGCTGAATATCTTTCGAAGATTTGATGTCACTACCTTGCAAATGTTGGTAAATCCAGCGATGATTTCATCTTTGAAAGTTTTCATCCTCAGTAAACATCTTTTTCCAGACAGACTTAAGAAAAACCCTGTAAGTCTGTTTATTCTTGGAAGCTGTGTAAAGTCAGCCAATCACATTAGAGCTTACTAGATTAAGAAAGTACTCCAATCTCACATGAAACACGCATCAGACGGTCAGCGGAAGGACGGCGGGCGTCCCGTCTAATGCTGAGACGAGTGGAAGTCTAGAACGTCTGCATATGAAAGTGAGAGTAAAAGAGTGAAGAAAGTCTTTGATTTTAAGCTTCTCCTCTCCAGTTCAGTTCACACAGACTGAGATCTTCAAACACACCCTTGATTAAATATTGAAGAACGCCCATGGCTTCCTAACAGAACACAACCTCAAGAACCTCCAAAAAAAAAAAAAAAAAAAAAAAAAAGAGAGAGAGAGGAGAAGAGGTTTGGTACCAACTCAAGGAAATGTTGCTGTTCCAAACTTATGTTGGACACAAAAGAAGATATTTTGACCAAATAATTGCTGGTAGCTATTGACTTTAATAGTATTTTTGTCTATATTATGGAAATCAATAGGTAATATAACCAATAGGTACCCATATTTTTCAAAATATATTTTGTGTTCAACAGAAGAAAGAAACTTGAGTAGCCTACATGACAAAATTGCCATTTCCGGGTGAACTATTCCTAAATTACTTTGTTTGACAAAACTATTGTTCCAGGATTAACACAAAATCCCTGTCATGCTTTAAACTTTACAAATAAGTATAATTGTTAAAAAAAAAACATGTAAACTGAAAAAGAAGCTACTGGAAAGCGTTTTGCCGCCATCTTGTGGTTGCTCAACTGAAGTTAGGATCCCCGAATCTAAAACGGCACATCGAAACTTTTCATAAATCTGTCATAACTCAGGCTACAACTACATATTTTATAGTCATTGAGAAAGAAAGGAAGAAAGAAATAAAGGGGTTATTGTGGTTAATATAATTTGAAAGTCAATTATCAGGCAGCTTTTTCAGGAAGTGAGAGTGCTCCAGATTTTCTCTGTGGATAGATTTGAGGGGAAGCCACTAAAACTAGAAAATGTCCCCAAACTTGGCCTAAATATTTGCTAAAAATTTGGAAAAATTGTGTGTTTTCCCATCGTTGGTCTGATATCCAGCCCGTCACGATAAGCGAATTGGCTCTGTGAGTTTATACAAGTTAGTCAGTCATCTTAAATAAGTTTTACATTCAACCTTTTTAGATTTAAAACTTTTCTATAACATAAAAAACATGTAAGAAAGTTGTAAGCAATGACAGCACTTATGTCAATTCACCTGTCAGATTCCAACGGTTAATCTGCTGTTGCTATGGTTACCACCTGCCTGCGCGCCAATTCTTTTCGGGAACTTTCAAAATACGCTCTTTTTATTGTACTTTGGTGGTTATTCTTTATTTGTAATGTTTAATTAACTGTTCCTTGTGTACGAATATTTTAACGGAGCAGGAAGTCAATTTGTAGGACAAACCTTAACATTAACCATTTTCAATTTAAAATATTCAGTGTTTTCAATTTCAACCCATTTCTAATGGGTCTGTTATTATAAGAACAAGAAGAAAACTAAACCAACATTTTGTTCTGCAACAACATAAATTATACACAATTAAACTGCAAATGTGCATTTTAAAAGGCACTACTTTAAAAAAAAATCTGAAAAAACAGATTTCCATATTTTAACAGAGCAAGCAAACAATTTGTATGACAAACCATAACCGTGATTTCTCTCAACAATTTCCAATTCAAAATGTTCTGTTTTTAACCAATTTCTAATGGGATTCGTTATTATAAACAAGTAAAAGCAAAATAAACGTTCACATTTCGTTTAACAACAACAAAAGTATACACATTTAAACTGCAAATGTGCATTTTGAAGGCACTCTGTGTTAATATGAAAGAAGTTTCGTAATTTTTTCAGGTGTTCATCTTAAATAAGTTTTACATTAAAAGAACATTTTAGATTTAAAACTTCCCTATAACATGAAAACATGTAATAAAGTTATAAATACTGACAGCACTTATGTTGTGTCAACTTACCTGTCAGATAGCCAACGGTCAGTCTGCTGTTGCTATGGTTACCACCTCGCCTGGGCGCCAATTCTTTTCTTTTGAAATGTTTATTTAGACGTTCCTTAAGGAAGTCCTCAAATTAAACGTTTTAATACATTCGTATGTTTTAAGTCAGCTTGTAGGACAAACCTTAACATTAACCATTTTCAATTTGAAGTATTCTGTGTTTTCAACCAATTTCTAATGAGTTTTGTTATTATAAGTACAAGAAGGAAAATAAACGTTCACAGTATGTTCCACAAAATAAATACACACATCTAAACTGCAAATGTGAAGTTTGAAGGCAACATGTAAAAAAAAAAGAAAAAAAGACTAAAAATAAGACACAATAAACGGTATTAATATGAGTTTCGATTTTTTTCAGGTGTTTTTTGAATTTAGCAAGTCTTTTCACGCCCTATAGTTAGTCATCTTTAACGTTTTACATAAAAACATTTTAGATTTAAAAGTTCTCTATAACATAAAAACGTAATAAAGGTAATGACGGCACTTATGTTTGTCAACTTACCAGTAAGATTCCAACGGTCAATCTGCTGTTGCTATGGTTACCGTACCTTAGCGTTACACGTTACTTGAAGTTGTTTATTTAAACGTTCCTTATGCGTCGTCAAATTAAACGTTTTAATACATGTATATTTTAACTGAGCATAAAGTCAGCTTGGAGGACAAACCTTAACATGAACCATTTTCAATTTAAAATATTCTGTGTTTTCAACCAATTTCTAATAAGTTTTGTTATAAGTACAAAAAGGAAAATTAAAACGTTCACAGTTTGTTCTACAACAGCATAAATATACAAATTTAAACAGCAAATGTGAATTTTGAAAGCACTATATTAAAAAAAAAAATCACAAAAAATAAGGCACAATAAACCGTTTTATATGAAGGAAGTTTCTTTTTTGTTGTTGTTGTTTTACCTGTATTTTGAATTTGACAAGCCTTTTCAGGCCCTATAGTCCTTCATCTTTAACATTTTATATAAAGTATTAGATTTAGGTTCTCTATAACATAAAACGTAATAAAGTTATAAAGAATGAAGGCACTTATGTTTTGTCAATTTACCATTCAGATTCCAACGGTCAATCTGCTGTTGCTATGGTTACCACCTCGCCTGCGCGCCAATTCTTTTCTATAACTGAAAATACTCACTCTTTTGTCTGCTTTAGCGGTTACACGTTATTTGAAATGTTTATTTAAACGTTCCTCATACAAGCCTTCAAAATAAACGTTTTAATACATGTATATTTTAATTGAGCATAAAGTCAGTTTGTAGGACAAACCTTAACATTAACTATTTTTCTTTATTTAAAAGGTGTTTTAGTCAGTGTTTTTAACGTCTAATAGGTTTTGTTATTATAAGTACATGAAAAATAATAACATTCACATTTTCTTCTACAACAAATATACACATTTAAACTGCAAATGTGCATTTTTAAGGAACTATTAAAAAAATAAATAAGGCACAAAAAGACAGGTGTTTAACCTGTATTTTAAATTTTGCACCGCATTGCATTTTAAGTTAACAGAACTATCTGTAATATTACATCCAGGCTGAAAATGATCAGTACACGTGCTATAGCTGTACTACAGATGTCTGATTCATCAAGCATGTAATCTCACATCCTTGCTAGCTGCTTCCTTCATTAGGTAGAACCACACAAGTCCAACTATTCATTCCAGTCCTGTTGTCTTGAAGATGCATATTTGCAATTCACATCAGCATGTCATGATTTCATGCGTATGTGCACAGCGACCGAGTGACGCAAGAGATTGTGGCAATCATTGGAGAAAATGCTGAGCTCAGCCAAATGTACACATTATGGCTTAGGCTTGGGTCCGTTCTTACACACGTACCACTGGTTCTTTGGCACAAACCCCATTCTGTGACTCATCATCAAGGATGCATTATTGCGTGAAGATGCCGGTGTTTGCTCAAGCCAGAAAATCTAAAGTTGCTCAGTTTAAAAGCGTAATTAGGAGTCTATTTTTGGAGCACTAGGGTTCGCTTTTTTCAACAGTTGCCAGTTGCATTTCACTTTCATCTTTAGTTACATTTGGTGTTGCCAGTGAATGGCAGTAATTTAAAAAAAAAACCCAGTTTCAGAAACCAAAAAGCTAAAAACACCCACACAATCACACCTCACAGTGCATTTCCGTGGAAAAGAGGCCTGAGCATAAATGTTAAAATATCTCTTGTGCATATCTACAGTTTCACAACATATTTCTGTGAAAACCTTTTGTTTAAGCTCAACCTCACAACATGTGCTGACTCTGAAAAGAGTAAAAATGGAAACCAGTAAACAGGATTTACTCATTCCACTCCTGAAAAGACTAGTGTCTGTTGTTAACTACAGACAACCGGCTTTCCCAAACCTCTAAACCATCAAGACCAACTCGGTCGACCAGCTTGGTTTTATTGGTGAAAAGCAACAAACCAGCTCTAAGAAAGTTCATACTAAGCAAACAGAACTTGAAAAAAATGTGTACAAGCCAAACCACCATATCTAGATCTGTTTCAAATTATTATATAAAGCAGATTAACATTTAGATCTTGTACTGTGGCAACTGCGAGCAAAATGCAAGGTCATGAAAAAGAATTCTGATATACTGATAGGACTTCTCAGAAAAAGGAAACGCTTTCACTAGTTTAGACGTTAATGATCTAATTTTCGTGGAATAAACGTAAATAACCGTCTGTTATCTTGTGAGAATCACTGATCACACCTCAAGCGTGGTTTCTGTTGTAGGCCGCTTCATCCTGTAGAAATCAACCCTGAAATGACAGAAGACATTTTCACTGAGTGAAGCTATAAAACTCTACATTTCTCATCTATCGCCACCCACTGCTGCTTGTATTAGTAACGGAAATAAACACTGCAGAATTAAAGTACGGGCATTGTTAGAATGCAACCTTGTTGTAAAGGAATTGGTAGCATTTACAGTAAACTAGTTTGCATATACAGTAGCATCGAATATTTATTGAGGTGAGATGCATGTACAAGGAATATTAACTAATGGATTAATAGTAGAATAAATACATGTTTTAAAGGTACAGTTGAAAAATTCTTACGTCAGTGTCAAACAAAACACCATTGTGACAACATGCCCCACTGTATATAGGCGCCTATACCTAAGAAATTTCAGATAAATAAATACATTTAAAAAAAATAAAACCTAAGGCTTGTATTAATCATTTTGTGTATTAATACAAATTAAAATCAATATTTCAAAATCAAAATTTCACTCTTCTAATACTTGGATTTATAGAAATGATCAACTATAAAGTTCATACATTGTATGATGACCTTATATTACTATTAAAACAATTCAAATAGAATAATAGTATAAGCAGCAATGTTACTGTTAGATAAAACTATTAAAACTAATGCATCCACAACTTTTAGTTAGCATGGTCTAAAGATGATCTAAGCCAAATGTGGTGAAAATTGGACAAATAGTCTAGGAGGAGTTCAAAAAATGTTTTCAACAAAATGGCAGACAGGAAGTTTGGCTAACTATGGCAAAATTAGTATCTGTTCCCGGCATGACCCAAGGAATATATCGAGATCACTCTTCATTAAATTACATTACTGCTAGAGCATGTTGTCTAACATACACACTGAGTTCATAAGTTAAAGAAAAGCTTTTATTCAAAATAGAAATATTTTCTAAGAATATAAGTCTTTATCACTTTATCACATCCTTGCTGAATAAAAGTATTACTTTCTTCCAAAGAGAGAGAGAAAGGAAATTTACAGACCCCAAACTTTGAACGAGGTGTTTGTTACAAAAGCTTTCTATTTTAAATAAATGCTGTTCTTTTTAACATTTTATTGATCAAAGAATCCTGAAAATGTATCAAAAATAATAATAATAATTAACAACACAACCGTTTCTAACACTGATAATAAATCAGCGTTTTAGAAAGCTGAAAATTCAGCTCTGATCACAGGAATAAATTAATCTTTTTATTCCTTGCTGAATAAAAAGTACTACTTTCGTCCAAAGAGAGAAAGAAAGAAAAACAATTACTGCCCCAAACATTGAACAAGATTTTTATTGTTACAAAACCTTTGTTTTAAATAAATGCTGTTCTTTTTAACATTTTATTGATCAAAGAATTCTGAAAATGTATAAAAATAATAATTAACAGCACAACTGTTTCTAACACTGATAATAAATCAGCATTTTAGAATGAAAGCTGAAAATTCAGCTTTGATCACAGGAATAAATTATATTTTAAAGTATACTGAAATAGAAAACCACCATTTTAAATTGCATTAACATTTGACAATATTAGTTTTTCCTGTATTTTTAATCAAATAAACACAGCCTTGATGAGGAGAAAAGTCTAGACTAAGTAGGAAGGCAAATATCTAAAACAAAAACCTACAGGCCCAGAAATAAGATTATTTAATAAAACCAGGGCATGTTTTTTTGTCCCTTTTTGCTGAAGCAAAACCTGAAAACTTCCATCATTGCTCAAAATATTATCACCCACACTCCATTATAAGATCTCCTCAGCTTCATACTTATTTCCCCTCCAGCTGATGGGGAATCCTCCATTTCACAAACACCATAAAAATGCATATTAACCAGAGGCCTGCGGTCTGCACTGAGGTCCTAAGCGTCTCGCACCAATCAAAGCTGACGTATTACAGAATGAGATCACTTAGAGAAAGCAGAATTCAAAAAGAAGAAGGAAAAGATGGAGATACATATTTCTTTTTTGCTTTCATTTCTTTTATTTGTAAAGCTCATGTATGCGTCCTTACTTAGAATTACAATAAAAGAAACTGTACGAATCTGAAACTGTATGTGCAGCAGTTCGCATGATATATAAAGAATCTAATAGAAGATGTGAAATTGGATGATATAATGAGAAATCCTGTGAGATATCATGCATACAGGTGCAACTTATCAAGAGTTGCACCTTAAAGACAAACACTATTCACAAGAGCAACTACATCTAGGGGCAAGTTGTCACAAAGTCTGCATCTCAGTAACTATAAAGTTTAAAGTCAAGTTTCTAGCAGGGCATTTGTTCACATGTTTTAAATATAGTAATACATATATTAGTATATTTAATCATAAATAATTGCTGTGATTTCAATCATCACACTTTATGGCTTCCCAAACTTTTGAGAAGAGCCTATAATAAATAATTAATAATTGATATAGCAAATCAAGACATGCTGTAGAAGATGGTCTTTGTTTGCTTTAGGCTTATATTTATAAATAAATACATAAAGTAATAGTAATAGTTTCATACATGTACAAGGAATATTAGCCAATGAATTAATTAATAGCTAAATATAATACATATAATAATAAAGTAATAATTAAATAATAAAAAAATCTTGAAAAATGTGTAAACAAATAAAAATAAATAAATATTACAAAAAATAAAATAATTGCATACATGTACCACGAGTATCAGGTAATTAATTAAATTAATAATAAAATATTTAAAAATATATATATTTTTATTTACATTTTAAAATCAGTATCACTGTATATTGCCATCTACACCCATAAAAAAATAAATATAAAAAAATAAAGTAAATCATTAAAATAAATGCTTAAAAGTAGGAGTATCAGGTAATGAATGAATTAATAAAATTAATAATAAAATATTTTTTAAAAATGTGAATTTAGTTTTTTATATCAGTATCACGTTACTGTATATTGCCATATACACCCATAAAATAAATAAATTAATGTAAAAGGAGTATTAGCTAATGAATTCATTAATAGCTAAATTAATTATTTAATATTTAAAAAAACAAAGCAAATAATA
>NC_133377.1:42056939-42076580 GCF_049309525.1 Garra rufa
CTAAATTCTTTTACTAAAATTTACTAAATTCCAGAAAAAACAAACATATTTTGTTACACAATATAATTATACATTTTATCAATATCATTATTGTTATTACAAACTGGTATGTTATTTATTATTATTATTATTATTATTATTAAATATTTAAAATAAACTAATTTATTTACTTATTTATCTGATTATATGATTTTTATTACTTATTTTAAAAATAAATTAAAATAAGGGTTTTAATTCATTTTAATATATATAAAAAAATAAATCCATAATATAAAATAAATTCACAGTTCAATGATTTACACTTTAACACTTTTTTATACTGAATTATAAAAAAAATAATAAAATAAAATCCCAGAAAACAGACATTTTATTGCACAATATAATTATATTAATTATTATTATTATGGTTATTATTACACATTTATAATAAATTGTTTACTTTAAATGATTATTTATTATTTCTAATATCATCATTATTAAATACTTAAAATAAATTATTTACTTATTTATCTGATTATCTGATTATTTATTTACTTATTTAAAGAACTAATTAAATAATGGTCTACATTTTAATATCATTTTAATTCAGTTTAATATAAACAAAATAAATCCATAAAATAAAATAAATTCATATTTCAATAATTTATCCTCATAATTGTTTTTTTTTCACAATTTTAATAATACATTTTAATTTGTAGTAAAAATAAATAACAATTATAATAACATATTTAAATATTAATTATAAATATATCTAATCACATCATAAAATAATAACACTTATTATTATTATTATTATAACATTTCTATACACAACATTTAAAACACATAGTATTTATTAAAAATTAATTAATAATTAGTCCAGAGGACTAATACTAATATTTTACTAATAAAATTACTAATGTTTTAGTAAATATTTTACCTCAAAGGTATTTGGCTAACAAAAACATTTGAAAATCTCAGTTGTAATGTGAAAAAGTTGTAATAATAATTATATAAATAATGCAATAATGAAAATAAAAGTGTAACAAATACTACTATTATACTGTTCCACATTACATTAATATTCGATTTTTTTTAAAGACAAAAAAACCAAGAACTTTGAGTTATAAGACATATTTCTAGACTGTTTTTGTTAGATTCACCAAATGAACCATATTAATTTTGCCTTAATTTTTAATTGCATTCATTTTAGTTTTGTTTATATTTTGTTAATAAGCAGATTTTAGAATCAGGGATGTTAAAATAAAATAAAAAAAATTCTGCACCAATGCAATATGATGCAGAAATTACATTTAAGAGCATCAGCAGAACAAACAGATGAAAATACACAAAGAAACAGCTCAAACTCTACTGTAAGACTGATTTAGAGGAGGAAAGGAGAGTCTGAAAGCACAGGAAGCTGTTGGCAAGATTTTAAGGAAAAGAAAGGAATTATGCCATAAACCAGAAGCTCAAACTAGAAGCGAAACAAACCGACAGGAAGATCAAATGTAGTTTTAAAGGTTTTAAAGCACAACTTAAAGCACTTATCATATTGGTTATCTGTCCTGATTAGATTTGCTTTGTTCCTATCAGATGCATCACTTCCTGTCAGTCTGTCTCATCTACAGGGAGCTCATTTCCCTTTGGGAACCCAGCGGATAAGTGTTGGGAAGGAGGTTCAGTAAATGGAGTTTGCGAAAGCAGAGGACTGTGAGACGGGACTGAACCGGCGCAGTTGGTTTCCAGAACTGGTTAGCTGTGAGTTCAGGTTTGATCGGATGGGAAACAACCAGAGAAATGAAGAAAACAGAAGTGTGGAGGGAGCTGACGAATGCGACAGGAATAGACGCGAGAGTGTTAGACAGAAGACCAGTCCAGGGTCATTAAACAGAAGATTTCAGGAGACTGTTAATAATATCCAGACAGGAATATTCCTGGTTCAACACAAGCTCTATCCACATCTCATATAATCTTCATCACCACAATAAAACATTTACATTTGTCCATAAAAAAGCAAAAAAAAAAAAAAAAAAAAAAAAAAGTTATATAATAATAATAATAATAATAATATTATATTTAAATATTAATTATAAATATCTAAATTGCAACATATAATAATAATTTTTATTATTAAATTACTTTACACAACATTTTATTTGCATAGTATAAACAGTGCTTTTATAAAAAAAATTAATAATGTGATAATTATAACTAAAATGTTAATCATATAGTAATATATAATAAAACATTGATTTGTCCCCAAATAAAAAAATAAAGTAATAATAATATATTTAAATATTCATTCGAAATATATCCAATTATAACATATAATAATAATTATTATAATTATTAAATTACTATACATAACATTTTATTTGCATAGTATAAACAGTGCTTTTATAAAAAAAAAAAATGTAATAATTATAATTAAAATATTAATCATATAGTAATATATAATAAAACATTGATTTGTCCCCAAGTAAAAAAAAAAAATATTATATTTAAATATTCATTCGAAATATATCCAATTATAACATATAATAATTATTATTATTATTAAATTACTATACATAACATTTTATTTGCATAGTATAAACAGTGCTTTTCTAAAAAAATTAATAATGTAATAATTATAATTAAAATATTAATCATATAGTAATATATAATAAAACATTGATTTGTCCCCAAATAAAAAAATAAAGTAATAATAATATTATATTTAAATATTCATTCGAAATATATCCAATTATAACATATAATAATTATTATTATTATTAAATTACTATACATAACATTTTATTTGCATAGTATAAACAGTGCTTTTCTAAAAAAATTAATAATGTAATAATTATAATTAAAATATTAATCATATAGTAATATATAATAAAACATTGATTTGTCCCCAAGTAAAAAAAAATAAAGTAATAATAATAATATTATATTTAAATATTCATTCGAAATATATCCAATTATAACATATAATAATAATTATTATTATTAAGTTGCTATACATAACATTTTATATATATATATATATATATTACATATTATATACAGTGCTTTTATTAAAAAGTTAATTATAATTAATAAAATAAAAATATAGTAATATATAATGAAACATTTTGATTTGTCCCCAAGTAAAATAAATAAAAATAATAATGACAATAATATATTTAAATATTAATTATAAATATCTAAATTACAACATATATTTATTATTATTATTAAATTACTTTACACATTTTATTTGCATAGTATATACAGTTCTTTTATATAAAAAATAATTAAGTAATAATTATAATTAAAATAATAATTCAGTAATTTATAATAAAACATTTTTCCCCCAAGTAAAAAAATTAATACAACAACAACAACAATAATAATAATAATAATAATAATAAATGTAAACATTAATTATAAATAGTCTAATTACAACACAATAATAACAATAATAATTTTAAATTTATTTATATTTTGTAACAATTTAATGTTATACAGTGCTTTTATTAAAACTGAATTATTAATTAATTAATTAATTAATTATAATTATCATAAAACAATATAGTAATATATATATAGTTATATATATAGTTATATATATATATATATATATATATATATATATATATATATAAATTATTTGTCTAAGTAAAAAATAAATAAATTAATAACAATAATAATTGAATATTAAATATTTATAAATATATCTCATTACAACATTTTAATAAATAATAATATAATTAAATATTTTTATTTAATAAAAAATGTATAGTAATATATAAAAACTTATATGTAAATAATATTTATAATTATATCTGATTATAATATATAATAATTGTATATAACAGAAACAAGTTATATAAAATAATAGTATAACAATAAAAATATAAAATACAACACAATATATTTATATATAGTCTATACTCACAGTACAGTTTTTAAATAATATTGATATAATTATTATAAAAATTATTTTGTCATTTAGAAAAATAATCTACTTTTTTAATTAAAATTGTCAAGATTAATTTAAGCATGAAAAGTTACAGTGGATGTATATTTATATTCATATAAAATAATTCGTATATAAATACTGTTGTCACAAAACAACGTTTTCCACATACAAACATAAAAAAAAAAAGGTTTAAAAAATTGTATAAATGGCTTTAAATGTACGAAACTTATTTGCTGTGGTAATCAACGCTGTCAATAGAGCTTTACTTCTGAACCAGACATATTCCTTCAGGAAAACGCAAAAGCCATATAGAAAAGAAATGTTTTTGAGTGTTTTTCATAAGCGTTTACATCTCATGAATAATTAAGAGGCGTGTGAAGAAGCTCCGCCCACACCAAGTACCTCTGGGCCCGAGGGAGAGGGGAGGGGTGGGTGGGGCTCTAGAACTGAACCCGCCCCGCGGAGGGCGTCCCGTCCTCTAGGTGCCTCCGCACGGACTTCTGCCTCCTGACCTCTTGACCTCTAGGGTCGACCCCCACCTCTGTGGCGCCCCCTAGCGCCTCCCCCTCCGTCCTGCTGCGCAGAGCCTCTCCGTTGAGCAGCCGCTCGCCGCCGACCCCCGTTACGCTAATCTCGGGGATGGGCCCCGTCGGGCAGGAGTCAGGGGAGTCTACACTGTCCTCCTGAGACTCTGAGACACACACACACACACACACGGATATACATGCATGACGCTGATGACACACATGGAAATCAAATCTGACACAAACAGAAACACTTCAAAATTATAAGATGAAAATGGACACACATGACAGTGAAATGAAAACAACTGCTTGTCATCGAAAGTGGTGCTGTTTTGAATTATATTATTATTATAAAATTATATTAAAATCATGTAGACAAAATCATTATTTTAAATTATTTATATTATTGTTATTCTTATCAAATATTTTACAATTAATATTAATTAAATTATATTGTTAATGTCATACTATACATCATTATAATTTTATTTACATAATTATATTATATTATTTTTAATATAGAATAATAATTAATTAATTTTAAAACCTAAAGGGGTTTGATCAAATATAATTATTTTATTTTTCATTATAATAATATTTATATCATATCATATCATTATATTATATTATTTTTAATATAGAATAAAAAATTTTAAAATAATAACAATGTCAAAATTAATTTTAAAACCTAAAGGGGTTTAATAAAATATATTTTTTTCTTTCATTATAATTTATAATTATTATAATTAAATGATACTATAAAACTATATTGCTTTAATATTTTATCATAATGGTATGATAACAATAACCATATATTGTAATATTACTGTAATGATTAATATATATATATATATATATATATATGCAAAGATATAAAAGATATAGAAAAAACGCATAGTATAATTACATTACAAAATATGATAGAATTAATATAACATTATTATATTGTTAGAATATATTGCAATATAATTAATATTCATTGTAACAAATTTTATATTATAGTTATTATAATACACCTAAAATGATTTTAAAAATATAATAATATAATTGTAAAATTGTTATTATATTTTGTAAAAATGTTTATTGATTTAATAAAATATATTTATATTTTTGATATATACATATATAGAAATCAAATTAATACTCCAATTATATATAATATATAATAATATAATACTACAATTATAACTATATTATATTGTTATAATATATATATTGCGCTATTATTAATATTTAATAAAATATTTAATTGTAAAAAGTAATTATGAAACATTAACATGAGTATTATAATGATAAAAACACTATTGTATTAAATTTAAATGATAGTTATATTGCATTTGAATCAATAATATAATTATAATATGAATAATATCATTTTATTATACCTCCATAATTATTAAAAACGAATAATGAATATTACATTTAATTATATTATAAAATATAATTTATTATATATGAATGTTGTTTAATTAAGACGGTTTAAATGTTTTACTAATTAAAACATTTATAAAGATTACAATTACATGATAACTATAATTACTTCATATTATGAAACACTTCAGTTACAAACAAAAAGGCTTGAAATAGTAAATCTAATATTATAAAACAGATATTTATGGTGCAATTTCTAATTAAAGAAATTAAAAGAAATAATCCGTGTGATCCGAGTCGTTTATATGTTCAGCGCAGATGTTTCACAGCGTTTAGTGAGATGATTTAGACACTAAACGTGTCCAGCACATATGAGCACGAGTGATGGTGACGCCTGCCTCAGCAAACCACACTAATGAGTGCGTTTGCTGCCTAATTAGGGCTGACGAACAGAAAAGCCTTCATTAGGTCTGAAACGCCTGATTGCTAATGAGTCAGCTGGCGATGGGCTCCGGAGTGCCGCGTCAAAGCCAACAGCTGCATGAGCGTCGAGGCTGAAACTCTGTGCCAAACGCGTCACGTTATAACTATGATTAAAGCAGGAATCCCGCTCCGTCTGAGTCACAAACATCAGGAGCAGGGAAAAACCCCCGAGCGATTATTACTACGACACACTGACGCCGCATCCGTCGCCGGCCGCAGGAAGTGTGAGTCAGGGCGGGCGTCTCACCGTGGCGTTTCCAGCGGTGTCCGCGGATGGACAGACTGGTGACGGCGTTTCGGGAGATGCGGGAGGCCGTGGGTGTGATTTCCACCTGGATGGAGCGAGTTCCCTCTTTAATGGCCTTCAGAGACGCGCCATGGAGAGACGACTTGATGGCGTTTCCCACCTGAGCAAAGATTGACAGAAATAGTTTTAGATATAGCCCTGCAGAAACATCTTATATATACACATCAGAGGTCGCGTTAACCGAAAATTGTCCGTCATTGACAGAATTTTTTTTTAGAAATGACGAAAAAAAAAACTTTGACAGAAGCCGTTTTAGCATTAAATACTCTTTGCCATACTACTATGGCAAGCCGTTTTAGCATTAAATACTCTTTGCCATACTACTATGGCAAGCCGTTTTAGCATTAAATACTCTTTGCCATACTACTATGGCAAGCCGTTTTAGCATTAAATACTCTTTGCCATACTACTATGGCAAGCCGTTTTAGCATTAAATACTCTTTGCCATACTACTATGGCAAGCCGTTTTAGCTGTAATTCCCACTCCTGTCCGCGTTAACCGAAAATTGTCCGTCATTGACAGATTTTTTTTTAGAAATGACGAAAAAAAAAACTTTGACAGAAGCCGTTTTAGCATTAAATACTCTTTGCCATACTACTATGGCAAGCCGTTTTAGCTGTAATTCCCACTCCTGTCCGCGTTAACCGAAAATTGTCCGTCATTGACAGAATTTTTTTTAGAAATGACGAAAAAAAAAAACTTTGACAGAAGCCGTTTTAGCATTAAATACTCTTTGCCATACTACTATGGCAAGCCGTTTTAGCTGTAATTCCCACTCCTGTCCGCGTTAACCGAAAATTGTCCGTCATTGACAGAATTTTTTTTAGAAATGACGAAAAAAAAAAACTTTGACAGAAGCCGTTTTAGCATTAAATACTCTTTGCCATACTACTATGGCAAGCCGTTTTAGCTGTAATTCCCACTCCTGTCCGCGTTAACCGAAAATTGTCCGTCATTGACAGATTTTTTTTTAGAAATGACGAAAAAAAAAAACTTTGACAGAAGCCGTTTTAGCATTAAATACTCTTTGCCATACTACTATGGCAAGCCGTTTTAGCATTAAATACTCTTTGCCATACTACTATGGCAAGCCGTTTTAGCTGTAATTCCCACTCCTGTCCGCGTTAACCGAAAATTGTCCGTCATTGACAGAATTTTTTTTAGAAATGACGAAAAAAAAAACTTTGACAGAAGCCGTTTTAGCATTAAATACTCTTTGCCATACTACTATGGCAAGCCGTTTTAGCTGTAATTCCCACTCCTGTCCAGTTGGTGGCGAGTGCGCTCCAGTGTGGCAGCAGAGAACTGAATCCAGAACAAAAACGAAACTGCACATGCGACTACAAAGAAGCTACAACGATCTATCACGCCACATTATAGAGCGCCAAAACGGTATTTATTGCTTGAATTTCCTAATGAAATAGACATAATTTGAAATTTAAGACTTGAGACAGGATGTGGTCTTGAACATGAAAAGTTAAGCAGTCTCATCGGTTTATCTGTTCTCTTCAAAATAAATGCCTATATTATAAATCTATATTGTCCTGAAAATGTGAAAAAACATAAATGCAATTAAATGTGGTATTAAAATTAAAATATGAAAATTAAAATGACGGGTAATAATGGATTATGACGGAATTTTTACGACCTTGTCCATCAAAATGACGGGCAATGTTAAAGTCTAACGCAACCTCTGATACACACATACACACTATATTGCCAAAAGTATTTGCTCACCCCCTTCTAATGAACAGGTTCGACTACTTTAGTCATTTCCATGAGTACAAATCTTCATACAAGGAGCTTTAAAGGAACACTCCACTTTTTTTGGAAATAGGCTCATTCTCCAACTCCCCCCCGAGTTAATAAATTGATTTTTACCGTTTTGAAATCCATTCAGCCATTCTCCTGTTCTGGCGATATCACTTTTAGCATAGCTTAGCATAAATCATTGAATCCTATTAGACTAATAGCATCGCGTTCAAAAATGACCAACGAGTTTAGATATTTGTCCTATTTAAAACTTGACTCTTCTGTAGTTCTATCGTGTACTGAGACCGGTGGAAATGCAAAGCTGCGAGTTTCTAGGCTGATAAGATTAGGAACTACACTCCCATTCCGGCGTAATAATCAAGGAAGTTTGCTGCCGTAATAAGGCTGAAGCAGGAGCAGTAATATCACACAGCACATGTGCAAATGCTAAACTAGCTGGGAACTCATTTCTGATAATACTCCGCCTGCATGCCACTGGTCTCTTATATTCACGTTGTTCTGAAGCCTGTGCAATGATGTAGTTTCGACATCTATCGACTGAATAGGGTTTTCTCGACTTGTTTGGGTGTTGTTGTTGCTTAGCAATGTTATGGACACGATATTGTCTGGGTTTGACAAAAATGAACAGCTACTTTAAGCAGGCTGTGTGCATTTTACTGTGGATTGACTGTTTTGAAACTCATATGGTAGTTACATAGCCCCTAGACCTCAGTTATCATGAAAAAAGCCAGGAAATTTCGATTTTGACAATATGGGACCTTTAATGTTTAAGCATAAAATGATATTCTAGGGAATTGTGTGCTTCTAATTTTATATCAACAGCCAGCTTCAGATGAGGCTTCCTTCTGGGATGATGTCTATGCAAACCGATTCAGTGTGTGGCGTATGGTCTGAGCACTGACAAGCTGACCTTCTACTTCTGCAACCTTTAAAGCAATGCTGGCAGCACTCATGCTAGGGGTGTGCTCAAAATATCGATTCTTAGATACAAACCGATATAATAAAAAAAAGATACAGTATCGATATTCTAGCCCTTAGTATCGATACTCCACCTAGCCATTAGGGGGCGCAGTGGCGCCCGCGAATTTAAAAAAACTCATGGAAAATGTCGAAAGAACTCAAAGCGGCTATTTGCCGAGATTTGAGCAAGAGGTACATGGATCAGCAGAAAGAGACCATGTATGTATGAGGAAATATACTTGAGAATCACTGCAGAAGCTCGAAGAATTCAAGAACTAGATGTAGCATTTAAGTGATTTCATAGTGAAATATGTTATGGCAGTACATGGGGTCACAAAAAAGAATTATAAGATTTAATAAGAAGTTAAGAATAATAAGAAGAAGATTTTGTGCTTGTGTGAGCTCAGACTGTACCCTTGGAAAGGTAAATGTTGACTTGTGGTAATTTCCAGATTAATACAATTTGTGTACAATTAATCAGAGCACTTAAAGTTGCAAATATTTAAGCAAAATGCACTTTGTTATAATGCACTTTTGTCTGCAATAAATTGAAGAAAAATGCAGAGTTCTGTTTTTTGAGTAAATGTGTTCAGCATTAACTAATTGGCTCTGGCCCACGTGTCACATTGTATCAAATCGTATCGAGACAGCTTTGTGAAGAGCAACAATTCTAATTCTCAAATCCTCAGAAAGGTCTTTGCCATGAGATGCCATGTTGAACATCCAGTGGTCAGTATGAGAGAATTGTACCCAAAGCACCTAATTTTAACTGCTCTAATACAAGATACACGTTTGTTTGGTCCTTTTAAGCAAAAACATAAACTTGATGGACATGGCATGTGGCTTTGCATGGTTAAACAACATACTGCTGTTATCACTTAAGGTTGTACTCACTTTTGTTGCCAGCTATTTTGACAATAATGGCTGTATGTTGAGTTATCTTCAGAGGACAGTAACTCTATACTGCTATACAAGCTGCACATTGACTACTCGAAAATATATCCAAGTTTCATTTCAATAGTATTGTCCCTTGAGAAGATATACTAAAATGGTTGCTGAAATGTGAGGGGTGTACTTTTGTGAGATACTGTAAATTTAAATGGTCTATTATATTGGGCTTTATGAACATGAACATTCATATGCCATTTCTTACTACAAGTCAATTTATTTTCACAGTCCTTAAACTGAGACTTATTTGAAATAGTATTTTTTTTTTAAATGATTTCTTTATTGATAATACACCCAAACTAAAATTCACTGATTCAGTATCTAATATCATGCTTCAGTCCTGCTGCCTGCATTTTATTGATTAAATAATAAATAAATGCATATATTTATAATTTTTAAATAATATACTTTTGGTATTAAATAAATAAATACATGTGTGATTCGGTTGGTTTGTTCCGCCAATGCTTGTGTTTCTGTCACAGAGCCACAGTTGGTCATTCTAACAGGATCAGTGAATGAATTTGAGAAATGCTGGTAATCGTCTGCGCTTTGGCCGGATCAGTGTAATCTGTGCTGAAGCGTGAGCGTGAAACACACCAGCAAAGCCTCCGGGAAGAGCTCCAGCTGCGATCGGTACAGAACGTCATCCAGAGCCTTCCAGCCCAGCTCCACCTCACCGTTACACCTGCACAACACACAAAACACACACATACACAAATATCCAGATTCAAGACCCTACCAGGATAGAAAAACAAGACCACATACACACACAGTCAAGAGATGGTTTCCCATAAATAACATTTACTCAACCTTATGTGACCCTGGACCACAAAACCAGTCATAAGGTTAAATTTGACAAAACTGAGATTTATACATCATATGAAAGCTCAATAAATAAGCTTTCTATTGATGTATGGTTTGTTAGGATAGGACAATATTTGGCTGAGATACATCTATTTGAAAATCTGGAATCTGAGGATGCAAAAAAATCAAAAAGACTGAGAAAATCACCTTTAAAGTTGTCCAAATTAAGTTCTTAACAATGCATATTACTAATCAAAAATTACATTTTGATATGTTTACAGTAGGAATTTTACAAAAAATCTTCATGGAACATGAACTTCACTTAATTTCTTAATGATTTTTGGCATAAAAGAAAAATCAAAAATGTTGACCCATGCAATGTATTTTTGGCTATTGCTACAAATATACCCCAGCGACTTAAGACTGGTTTTGTGGTCCAGGGTCACATATGGTGTTATCTAGGGCTGTAATCAACCAAAGAAAATCTTGGTCGACTGAAGTCCAGAAACTTTCGACTAAAAGTCGACTAAAAATGACGTTGTGGAGGGAAAAAAACGTACATTACATTAATTAGATACCTACTGTACTCAGTACTTGGTAGCCTTGTTGTCTGCCTAAATTTATTATAAATAAACATAAAAAACTTTTTGCAGTATATTTAATCGTTTTTTTACCTAATTATTTTGCACTGAAATGAGTCTGACACACGAGTCTGTCGTCTCTGACAGCGGTGCATCACGTGCACCTGCGCAATATCATAGCCTGTGATTTCTGAAAACAGTACTATGTTGTCAACTAGTGATATCACAAGAACTTTTGAGGAATGTGCAACATAATTTAGAAAATTATTTTAGTCATATAAGTATAACTGTCAGACACTATCATTTCAGCCGCTCTGCGCAGCTCGCACAGAGCGAGACTGAACATTAGAGCTCAGCTACGCGGCTGAGACACGAATAGACTAAACAATTCCTTCCGTGATATTATTTTTCCGTTTGGATGAGGGGCCGTTCACATGTCGCGCCTAAAAACGCGTGGAAAACGCTAGGCGCGATGCTTTCTTCCTAATGTCAACAAAGCGCTCGGGCGCTTGCTCTCCGGAAGCGTCTGCCGTTTCTAAGCAACCATCAGCTGCGCTCTAGCTCCAAGCCTATATGCGTCTCATGCATTGTTGCTTCTATTTGCGTCAAAATAATGGAGGCTTGACAAATCATAAAGTTCAGAAAATCCTTGGACCACAATGATGAGCTGTTTCTGCTGAGGTTTCAATGTAACGGAAAAACGTGAGGAAGCTGATGAAGCGGAAAAAACGAGCGCGTCGCACCGCGTGCGCGTCGCGACCACGTCGCTTCCATTATGCGCGCGCAAGACGCGCATCTACATTTGAAATAACGAACTTGATCGCGCAAAAGACGCTACATGTGAACGGCCCCAAAAGCCTACTTATCTGTCTCTCTTCTCCAGTGGGTTGGGCTAATCCAAAACAGTGAAAACAATGGGGGTGTTCTGAAAACAGACTGTTCCCTGTGAAACAGGGGTGCTCTGAAAACACCCCCATTAGCAATTAGTGCTTTCCACCTGATGAAATAAGCACGGCCAAACTGATGAAATGAGCGCGGCAAAAAATCGACCAATCAGTATTTTGGTCGAACCAGACCGTATCGACCAATTAATCGACTAGTCGACTGGGACGTTACAGCCCTAGTGTTATCCATAAAACACAACATAATTATTTATTGAATTATTTTTATTCAGCCAAATGGAGACGATTATTGTACATTTGCAACTTTTTACAACTAATTGTTATAAATCAAATGCTGGAAATAAAAAAAAAAGTCAATTATTTATTTATATTTATATATATTTATTTATATTATTATTTATTTACTAATCATAATAAGGAAATTGACAGATGCTGGAAAGGAAAAAAAAAAGGTTAATTATTTTTGGAATAATAATAATAATAATAATAATAATAATAATAAGGAAATTGTCAGATGCTGGAAATTTTAAAAAATGGTCAATTACTTTTTGGAAGAACATTTATAATAATAATTATAATAATAAAACGGAAATTGTTAGATGCTGGAAATTAAAAAAAAAATTGTCTATTTTTTGGAAGAATATTAATAATAATAATTATAATAATAATCAAGATAAACAGGGTTAGAACAAAATATGCAGAAAAATTACATAAAAGAATAATTTAAAACATTAAACGAAGTAAACAAATAAATACATAATATTTCTACATTTGAGAACTGATACAAAAGGGAAAAACTTTTTTTATGTCAAGACCCATCAAAACATCTTTTTTTTAACAATAACAATAATAATAAAATAATTAAAAAACAGAAAATTGTCAGATGCTGGAAATTTTAAAAAATTGTCAATTACTTTTTGGAAGAACATTTATAATAATAATTATAATAATAATAAAACGGAAATTGTTAGATGCTGGAAATGTAAAAAAATTGTCTATTTTTTGGAAGAATATTAATAATAATAATAATAATTATAACAATAATCAAGATAAACAGGGTTAGAACAAAATATGCAGAAAAATTACATAAAAGAATAATTTAAAACATTAAACGAAGTAAACAAATAAATACATAATATTTCTACATTTGAGAAGTGATACAAAAGGGAAAAACATTTTTTTATGTCAAGACCCATCAAAACATCTTTTTGTAATAATAACAATAATAATAAAATTATTTTTTTTTTTTTAAAAAAACAGAAAATTGTCAGATGCTGAACATTCAATTATTTTTGGAAGAATATTAATAATAACAGTAATTAAGATAAAAGCGTTGGAACGATATAAGTAGAAAAATGATATAAAAGAATAAATAAAAACATTTGATGAAGTAAGTAAATAAATAATTTCTAAATTTGGGAACTGATACAACAGGGAAGAACTAATACAATTAATGAACTATTTGTATGTAATCAATAAATAATCGGTTATGAAAGTATGAAAGAAATGTGTTAATAATGATAATGAGGTGGGCGGGGTTTGTGGAGACTGGAGGCCACGCCCCCATGATTCACTCCCATCAGCAGGTCTGATATCAGGTTTGGTTTGAAAGACTCACAGTGAGAAATGAATCCCCGTGATGAGCTGAACGAGGAACTCTGACGTGACCATGAGCCGCGAACTGATGCCTTTATACCGCCGCACCTGCTGCCTGGGATACCCACAGATACTGACTCTGAAAACAGACAAATACATCAGCCGATCAACCAAATGTGAATTATATTTAATGCTAAAAGAGCAGTCACAGGTTCAGGTCTATATAAGAGGATCAGGCTGACTGGAAGCAGAGAGGATCATGGGTGGATTTGAGATAAAGAGACGCATTATTTTAATTTTATACAGTATTATAACACCTGAACGTAGCACAAAGTCTGCCTAAAATGAACCTACTAGTCAGTCTATATTGTGCTGATATATTAAACATAATTGTCCATAAATTATATATATTTTTTATATTTTATTTAAACTAAAAAAATGAATAAATAATGTTTTTAAAGAAAGAAATGGCAACGTATGCATGTATATTTTAATCTATTTACCAACCAACAGCCTTGGTAATGATTTAAATAAAAAAAATTATTAATTTAAAATATGTATTTTTTTTTAATTAACATTGAAATCAATTAATAGATTTTAATGTATAAATTAAGTACATTGTTATTGATTTGTTTCATACAAATAGTAAAAAAAAAAAATATTGAAAAGAAAATAATTTTAATAAATAAATATCTAAATAAATAAAGCTGATATAAATATGAGCATAATTTAACCTTAAATAAAATAACATTTAAAAAAAATATTTACATTGATTTAAACATTTCTCTATTTATTTACTAACAAACATTGGTAATGTATAATAAAGAAAAAATAAAAATAAATTAAATGATTTAAATAAATAAAACAATTTAACCGTAAAAGAATTTAATTAAACTGATTTAAACACACAAAAATTAAATACAATACAAACTGAAATACATTTTTTTTAATATTTAAAAGATTATGTAAATAAAAATGTATTTAAAATACAAATAAAATTCACAAACAATTTATAGAAATTAAAAAATAAAATTAAAAATATAGAAATGAAAATAAATAAACTATTTCAATAAATTGATTTAAATATGAACAATTAAACCTAAAATAATTAAATAAATAAAATGTATTTAAATAAATTTATTTAAAGACACAAATGTTTAAATAAAAATCCAAATAAATTATTTAAGAGTATATAAATTAAAATGTATTTAAAATAAAATTATTTAAATAAATTTTATATTTTATTACAATATCCATACTTTTTTAATGCAATTGGTTTAATACATGTGTAAATTGGATATAATGTTATTGATGTGTTACACAAAAATATTAAACAAAAAAAAAATGTAATGTTAAAATATATTATATATATTATATATAAATATGGGGATTAGCTTGGTTTAAGGTTTTATTTAAATTGATTTAATTTGCAGAAGTGTATAAAAATATCTATTTATTGTTTAGCTTTTTACATTTGCCAGAAAATTGTTTTTGTAGTTTTAGACTATTTTTAGATGTGCTTTTTAATATATATATATAAATATAAATATAAATAATGTAAATATGTTTATAATAAAAATTAGATATTTATTTTAAATTTCCATTTTAGGGAAAATGTTTTTTTTTTTCTTTTTTTGGCATTTTTAGACATTTTATAAATAAAAATAAATATTTACATTTATATAATCTTTTTACGTAATGATTATTTTAATTTATTTTTACATGTCTATTCACACAGCTCAGTTTAGTAATTTGCCTTGGTTAAGGTTTTATTTAAATTGATTTAATTTTCAGAAGTTTATTATTTAAAAAATATATAAATAAAAAAAAAAATTACATTTGAGAGAAAAGTAGTTTTAGACTATTTTTCAGATTTTTTTTTAATTTAGATGTTAAATATTTATATATTATGTGTAATTATATATGATTTATTTCATTAACATTTAAGTATATATATATATATGTATATATATATATTATATATATATATATATAAACAATAAATAAATAAATAACACTATTTCAATAAATAAATACCAACAGGCGTGGAAATATATATATTTTTAAGGCATTAATATATTTTAATCAGCTAAATGGAGGTTGACCTATGCTAACAATCTCAAAACAGTCAAATATCAGCAAATTATAGCCTTGGCTGATATATGTTGGTCCCAAGTGTGTAGGTTTGGTCTGTAATTTGGCTCAAGCTCAAGATAATATATTTCTTAAAGCAATTAAAGCAAATGAATCATACAATTTTGTCCATACAAAGCATTGGCGCTCAATTGTTTGACATTTCAGACAAACACCTCTGTGCTGAACCATCATAATCCTTTAGGGATCATTACTAAACACACATTACTGGCACTAAATCCTGATCACATGTATTTGATGGACTAAAATTGTATGTCAGTGTGTTGTGTGTTGAATCTTGGGCTAAGTTGACAGAGACTGAAGATCATGTGCTCATGTACCTCAGAGACGCATTATAACACAACAGCAGAACATTAAAATGGAAATAAATTAATAGATTTCAATAAATGTGTACATTTAATACATTGTTCTAGATTTGTTTTACATAAATATTAAACAAAACAATAATAAACTATTAAAAAATAAATAATAATAAACTGATTTAAATATTAGCATAACAATTTAAGCTTAAATAAAAATATAAAATAAATAATAAACTGAATTAAATTTTAGCATAACAATTTAAGCTTAAATAAATTAAATAAAAAAAATTTAAATACACTGATTTAAACATACAAAATTAAATAAAATATATATTTTAAATGATTTAAGATTATGTGAATGAAAATGTATTTATAATACAATTATTTGCATAAAAATATGTACTAAAAATAATTTTTTATAACTGATTTTAATAAATGTGTAAATTAAGTATGTTATTGATTTGTTTCACACAAATATTAAACAGAAATTATAGAATTTAAATTATTAAATTATTTTTTAAATAACTGAATATGTAAATAAAATGTATTTAAATAAATTGATTTAAATAAAATATAATATATATAAATGATAAAATATTATTTAAAAGATTATGTAAATGAAATTTATTTAAAAGAATATTTTTATAAAAATTTAAATTTAAATAAATAAATAGATTAATAAATGTGTCAATTAAGAACATTGTTATTGATTTGTTTCACACAAAAATTAAAAAAACAATTATTTTTCTTTAAATGTAATAAATGAACATGTTAATAAATAAACTGTATTTCAATAAACTGATTAAAATAAAAGCATAACAATAAGCTTAAATTAATGTAAATAAATACAAATTTATTTTAATACACTGATTGAAACACACACAAATTAAATAATTACATTAATCTTAATTAAGATTATGTAAATGAAAATGTATTTAAAATATGTAATATTTTGTATAACTGATTTTAATAAATGTGTAAATTAAGTACAATGTTATTGATTTGTTTCATACAAATACTAAACAAAAAATAAATAAAAAATAAATAAATAAAACTCATTTAAATACATAATAAACTGATTTAAATATTAGATAAACAATTTAACCTTAAATGAAATTAACAAAAAATAAATATTTAAATACTTTGATTTAAAACACACATTAAATAAAATTAAAATTAAAACATATATTTGAAATTATTTAAAAGATTTAAATAAAAAATAATGATTTAAGAAAAAAACAATTGATTGTAATAAATGTTAAGTACATTGTTACTTGTTTCACACAAATATTACAAAAAATAATAACATTTAAAAAAATTATTTTATTTAAATATTTTTGCTAAATAATTTATTTAAAATTAAAACATGTGAAATTATTTAAAAGATTTATTTAAAAAAAATAATATTTTAAGAAAAAAACAATTGATTTTAATAAATGTGTTAAGTACATTGTTACTTGTTTTACACAAATATTACACAAAAAATAATAATATTTAAAAAATATATATATTTTATTTAAAACATTTTTGCTAAATAATTTATTTAAAATTAAAACATATATTTGAAATTATTTAAAAGATTTATTTAAATAAAAATTATATTTTAAGAAAAAAACAATTGATTGTAATAAATGTTAAGTACATTGTTACTTGTTTCACACAAATATTACAAAAAAATAATAACATTTAAAAAAATTATATTTTATTTAAAATATTTTTGCTAAATAATTTATTTAAAATTAAAACATGTGAAATTATTAAAAGATTTATTTAAAAAAAATAATATTTTAAGAAAAAACAATTGATTTTAATAAATGTGTTAAGTACATTGTTACTTGTTTCACACAAATATTACACAAAAAATAATAACATTTAAAAAATTATATTTTATTTAAAATATTTTTGCTAAATAATTTATTTAAAATTAAAACATGTGAAATTATTTAAAAGATTTATTTAAAAAAAATAATATTTTAAGAAAAAAACAATTGATTGTAATAAATGTGTTAAGTACATTGTTACTTGTTTCACACAAATATTACAAAAAAATAATAACATTTAAAAAAATTATATTTTATTTAAAATATTTTTGCTAAATAATTTATTTAAAATTAAAACATGTGAAATTATTTAAAAGATTTATTTAAAAAAAATAATATTTTAAGAAAAAACAATTGATTTTAATAAATGTGTTAAGTACATTGTTACTTGTTTTACACAAATATTACACAAAAAATAATAACATTTAAAAATATATATATTTTATTTAAAATATTTTTGCTAAATAATTTATTTAAAATTAAAACATATATTTGAAATTATTTAAAAGATTTATTTAAATAAAAATTATATTTTAAGAAAAAAACAATTGATTGTAATAAATGTGTTAAGTACATTGTTACTTGTTTTACACAAATATTACACAAAAAATAATAACATTTTAAAAAAATTATATTTTATTTAAAATATTTTTGCTAAATAATTTATTTAAAATTAAAACATATGTGAAAGTATTTAAAAGATTTATTTAAATAAAAATTACATTTTAAGAAAAAAAACAATTGATTGCAATAAATGTGTTAAGTACATTGTTACTTGTTTTACACAAATATTACCACAAAAAATAATAACATTTAAAAAAATTATATTTTATTTAAAATATTTTTGCTAAATAATTTATTTAAATAATGAACATGTAAATAAATACAACTGTATTTCAATAAATAAATACCAATAGGCTTGGAAATTATTATTTATTTATTTTTACAAAAAGATTAATATTTTGTCGAACCTGGAGCTGAGCTGACACAGAGACTGCAGAGACGAGCTGCTCATGTAGCTCAGAGACGCATTATAACACAACAGCAGAAACGTCAGCACCTCAAACCTGAAAAAACCCACAAACATCCATCAAATTAGAGCAGAAACCACTTGAAAACACAGCACTCAATCCCCCAGTCAGCACTCATTTGCTGATTAAAAATTGATGTCCAAAATAAAG
>NC_133377.1:42077080-42141383 GCF_049309525.1 Garra rufa
AGTTCAGTTCAAGTAGCTTTATTGGCATGACATTTGATACAGTATTGCCAAAGCATTTTATATACAGGGTATCATGACTTCAAGGTAAAAAAAAAAAACAGACAATAAATCAGAGAAAATATATTAAATTAGGGCTGTGAAACGATTAATCGCGATTAATCGCATCCAAAATAAAAGTTTATGATTACATACTGTATGTGTGTGTACGGTGTGTATATATAATGTATGTATAAATACGCACACAAACATGTATATTAAAGAAAACTGTTTTAGATTTATATATAAAATACTTATAATTCTGTATATAATCTAAATTAAATACAAATATAACTATCCACACATATAAGTATTTTTAAAGTCTATACATAATGTGTGTGTATTTATATATATACATAATAAATATACACAGTAAACACACATTTAGTATGTTAACAAAAACTTTTATTGTGGATGCGATTAATCGCGATTAATCGTTTCACAGCCCTATATTAAATACAATAAATAAACGTAAAAACAGCAGACAGTATTTCTAATATTAATTATAATAATGACAAATATATAGTGAACAATATGTGAAATTAAATATAATTAATTAACCATTTCGTATGGTGTGTATAGTATATACATATTTTGCAGCTAGTTTGACTGCCACATCATCCTCTCCGAGTATATAATGTAATTTCTCTGAGTCATTTAGAGACAAAAATGAACAATTCAGTGCTTCAAATTGTGGAAAGAAGATTAGCCTTGTAGTGGTGTATTTGGGGCAGACAAGAAGAAAGTGTTTCTCATCCTCTATTTGACTGGAGTTACAGTGTTTACACATTCGCTGTTCTCTAGGAATCCATGTTTTTTTGCGTCTTCCTTTTTCTATTTCTAATTCATGGTCACTCACTCTCTCTCTCTCTCTCTCTTTATTCCGTCTCACAGAGAAGCGCGTTCTTCAGCCACATGACAGTATTTACTCGGAGTCTCTGGTGCCGCCCAGCAGACTCATCGCCTGTCGGAGAGACCTCAACGAGATCCTGGTATGACAGACTAGCATAATGTGTTCATTTGTGGGTTTGGTTCTGTTAGAAATGACTTGAAATGCTGATAACGGTGTTTGTGTGTCTCAGCCGCCGCTGACTGAATGTCCAGAGTTGGGACAGAAGCCCGTCAGACTGCTGGGCATCAACACGTGGGACGTGGCCGTGGCTCTGACAAACTTCGACTGGAGTCTTTTCAACTCCATCCACGAGGTAAAGCTTCTCAGATACTGCTGTAAATGTAAAATCATAAGCAGAAATGAAAAAACTAACATATTTACAACCTGTCAGTTTGCTTTCTATTTGATTTTTACAACAGAGGATGAAACAATTACATTTATATTTTATATTTATTTATATTCCATTTACATTCATGTGTTGTTATACTAAAAAAAATACAAATGTATTGCCTATTTGCATGTGAAAATGTTATATTGCGATGTTCAATTTTAAGTTTATATTTTATTATATTAAAAAGATTAAAATTTCTAAATGACAAATGATGTGTATTTGCATAAAGATGTGAATATAACTTTATTGTAAACGATTTTTTAGCTTTTTGATGTGTGTTATACAATTTATATTTTATATCTAATATGATTTTTTTAATACGTTGATGAGAATTTCGGGTTAAACATGCTTATTATAAAAATAATGTGAAATTATAACAGTTTTCTTTGACAATATCAATATAATAGAAAAATGAACTAATTTCATTTTTATTAAATATAGATTTATTATAAGCTGTTTAGCTTTTTGATAAAATAAAATATGTAAATAAACTAATATAATAATATAACTGAACAAATAAGGTGTAATAATAGAACTATATTTAAATAAATAAATGTAAATAAATACAGAAAAAATGAACTAAAAACATAAAAAATAATGTGTAATAGAAAAATTATCAAATATGTTATATAATATTATATTATACTGTTATATATATATATATATATATATATATATATATATATATATATATATATATATATATATATATATATATATATATATATATATAGACTTTTTTGAGAATATATATGAGAATTTTGGGGAAAACATGCTTATTATGAAAATTATGTAAAATTATGCAAAAATGTAAAGAGATTTTTTTTATCAAATATGCATTTACTATATATAAAATATAAAATATATGATTTTGCAAATATAAATGAATGATATATTTTTGACTATTATATTTTTGATAAATGTAAATTAAATATTATAATAGAAAATAATGTATTTATTATATATAAAAAATTAAAATGTATGATAAAAATATTATACAGTAAACAGTTCTCATTCTGTAAATATTAATTTATAATATATTTTTGATATTTTTTTATAAATATTAAATATTATAATAGGAAAAAATGTTATATAAAAATAAAATATATGATAAAAATATTAAAATATATAATAAAATAACTGTTTTCACAATGCAGCAAGGAACAATTTTAATTTTGTAAATATTAATCTATTATATATTTTCGATTATTATATTTTTCATAAATGTGAATGAAATGTAATAGAAAATATACATTTCATTATTATATATAAAAATAAAACATGATAAAAAAATATTAAAACATGTAAAAGTAATAATAGAGATCTTTTTTTCCTTTTTGCAAATATGCATTCGTTATATATAAAAAGTAAAATATGACATTAAAAATAAAATTAACTTAAATGTAAATAATATATTCAGGAAAAAATAAAACACATTATAAGCGCAATTTTGTTTTGCAAATACATTTATTATATGTAATAATTATATAACATTTTATAAATTTATTATATATACATTTAGATTTTTTAATATAAAAAATATAAATGTCAATAAAATATAATAATAGAAAAATAATAGAACAATGTTTTAGTAATTAAGATGATTTAGTAATATTACATTTCTTTAAAGAAGAAATGTCTAACATTGTTTGTTCTCACACAAAACTTTCCCATAACTAAAATGAAAAGTTTCTAAAATATTTGTAGAATATACACTAAAGTTAAAAAGTTTGGTTTATGTAAATGCGTTTTTGAAAAAGTCTCTTTTGCTCATCAAAAATGCTGTAAAAATTGTAAAACATTTTATAATTTAAAACAGCTGGTTTTCTTCATGAATATCTGTTCAACTGTAATTTATACTTGTAACATAAAGCTGGATTTTCAGCATCATTACTCTAGTCTTCAGTGTCACATGATCCTTCAGAAATCTAATATGCTGATTTGCTGCTCAGAATAATTTCTGAATATTATCAATGTTAAAAACTTTGTGGAAACTTTATTTTTTAGGATTCACTGATAAAAAAAAAAGCAAAAACAAAAAAAAACAGCATTTATTTGAAATAGAAATTTGCTATAACTATGTAAATGTCTTTACTGTCACTTTTGATCAATTGTAATGCATCCTTAATTTCTTTAAATACAAACATTACTGACCTCAGTCTTTCTTCTGTGTCACAGCAAGAGCTGATCTTCTACACGTTCAGTCGTCAGGCGAGCAGTGGCCACACGGTGGCGCTGGAGTTCCTGCTGCAGCGCTGTAATGAGGTTCAGCAGTGGGTGATGTCTGAGGTGCTGCTCTGCCCTTCGCTCGGAAAACGAGTGCAGCTCCTCAAGAAGTTCATCAAGATCGCTGCGCAGTGAGTCTCAGCCGCTGAAACATCAGGACTTATATTAAAAGCAGACTGTTTTATTAATCTGAATACACAGTTTGGCTTTGATCAACCAGTACTGTTACTGACTATTATTATGTTTAATGAAATAATATTATTATAAAAAAAAAAAATCTAAAAATGTTAAAATGCAATAACAATTTTCACTTTGCAAATATGCATTTATTATATATTTTTGATTATTATATATTTTTAAAGTAATAATAATTAACAATTTTCATTTTGCAAATTAAAATTATTATAGTTATATTTTGATCAGTGTAAATGAAATATTATAATAGAAAAAATATTTATTTATTATATATATTAAAAATAAAATTTATGACAAAAATACTAAAATATATAATAAAATTAAAAGAAATAATGATGAACAATATTATAATAGAACGAATAAAAAATTGTATATATAAAAATATATTAAAACAAATATATAATTTATTAAAAATAAAATATAATAATATTCATGTATTTAAAAAATAAAATATCTAAAAAATAACAATAATCAAGTTTCATTTTGCAAATATACATTTCTTATATTTTTTAATTATTATAGTTTTGATAAATGTAAATGAAATATTAAAATATATAAAAACATATTTATTATATATTAAAAATAAAATATATGATGAAAATATTAAAATAGAATTAAAATTAATAATAATTATATTTTTGATAAATGTAAATGAAATATATAAGAATATAATAAATAATACATTTATATATAAAATAAAACAATATTAAAATATATAATCATAGAAAAAATATACAAATATAATAAACCATTTTCATTTTGCAAATATAAATGTGTTATATATTTTTGATGTAAATTAAATATATTAGAATATAAAAAAGAATAAATGTATTATATATATGTGACCCTGGACCATAAAAGCAGTCTTAAGTCGCTGGGGTATATTTGTAGCAATAGCCAAAAATACATTGTATGGGTCAAAATTATTGATTTTTCTTTTATGCCAAAAATCATTAAGAAATTAAGTAAAGATCATGTTCCATGAAGATTTCTGTAAAATTCCTACTATAAATATATCAAAATGTAATTTTTGCTTAGTAATATGCATTGTTAAGAACTTAATTTGGACAACTTTAAAGGTGATTTTTTCAGTATTTTGATTTTTTGCACCCTTAGATTTCAGATTTTCAAATAGTTGTATCTCAGCCAAATATTGTCCTATCCTAACAAACCACATATCAACAGAAAGCTTATTTATTGAGCTTTCATATGATGTAAACATCTCCGTTTTGTAAAATTTAACCTTATAACTGGTTTTGTGGTCCAGGGTCAAATATATAAAAAGTTTTATATTTTTGATAAATGTAAGTGAAATATTACAATAGAAAAAACGATTTATTTACTAATTAATAATTATTATTAAAGACATTATATGATAAAAAATATTAACATTTATAATAATGGAATTAAAAGAAATAATAATGAACAGCTTTCATTTTACAAATATAAATTTATTATATATCTTTGATTATTAAATTTTTGATAAATGAAAATTAAATATAATAATAGAAAAAAATATATATTAATATAATAATGATATATTAAAATAAAATATATGATAAAAATATGAAATTATATAATAATAGAATTTAAAGTAATAATAATTAACAATTTTCATTTTGCAAATTAAAATTATTATAGTTATATTTTTGATCAGTGTAAATGAAATATTATAATAGAAAAAATATTTATTTATTATATATATTAAAAATAAAATTTATGACAAAAATATTAAAATATATAATAAAATTAATGAACATTATTATAATAGAACGAATAAAAATTTGTATATATAAAAATATATCAAAACAAATATATAATTTATTAAAAATAAAATATAATAATATTCATGTATTTAAAAAATAAAATATCTAAAAAATAACAATAATCAAGTTTCATTTAGCAAATATACATTTCTTATATTTTTTAATTATTATAGTTTTGATAAATGTAAATAGAAAATATTGTAATAGAATTTTATTTATTTATTATATATTAAAAAGAAAATATATGATAAAATATTTAAATTTATAATAGAATTAAAAGAAATAATAATGAACAGTTTTCATTAAAAATGTATGGAAAACATAAAAATATATACTAATAGAAAACATTAAAATTAAAAGAAATAATAATGAACAATATTATAATAGAAAAAGTATTTTTAGATATAAAACTAAAATATAATAATATAATATATTAAAACTAATTAAAAATATTAAAAATAATAAAAAATATAATATAATATTCATATCTTTAAAAAAAGTCTATCTAAAAGAATAAATCTAAAAAATTTAAAATGCAATAACAAGAACAATTTTCATTTTGCAAATATATATGTACATGTAAATGAAAAATTATTTATTATTGTTGCAATTGTTATTTTTGCAAGGTTGTTTTGTTATCTGAATGGTCATAAATAGTTTTTTTAGATCATGTCTAATTGTTTCTCACTGGGGAATGAATGACTGTTATTTAAAAGCTCAAGTAATTACCCACAATTACACTTGACTAGTTGCTCTTTAGAGACTCACTGAATGAGGGTATTTAAGATATTAGGCATAGATTTAACTCCATGATGTCCAGTGAAGAGACTGTGGGTGTCCCATCAGTCAGGCTCTCTGCTAATGATGATTTACTGAGTGTGTTTGTGTTTGTGTTTCAGCTGTAAAGCGCAGAGGAACCTCAACTCCTCGTTCGCCATCATCATGGGCTTAAACACGGCCGCTGTTAGCCGCCTCAACCAGACCTGGGAGGTAAAAAGTTAATTTAGCAATATGTGTGAAACATTTTATGTTTGTTAAATTCAAGCTTTTGTTTTTGAAATTAAAGACCAAGCGGCCAGCGGCAATGAGTTGAGCATGTTTGATCAATTTAGCCTTCTCAAATCAACACCACTTGCCCAAAAATAAAATCTATAGACATAAAACACTTGATGCATTTGACAATATGTGACCCTGGACCACAAAACCAGTCATAAGGTTAAATTTGACAAAACTGAGATTTATACATCATATGAAAGCTCAATAAATAAGCTTTCTATTGATGTATGGTTTGTTAGGATAGGACAATATTTGGCCGAGATACATCTATTTGAAAATCTGGAATCTGAGGATGCAAAAAAATCAAAAAGACTGAGAAAATCACCTTTAAAGTTGTCCAAATTAGGTTCTTAACAATGCATATTACAAATCAAAAATTACATTTTGATATGTTTACAGTAGGAATTTTACAAAAAATCTTCATGGAACATGAACTTTACTTAATTTCTTAATGATTTTTGGCATAAAAGAAAAATCAAAAATTTTGACCCATGCAATGTATTTTTGGCTATTGCTACAAATATACCCCAGCGACTTAAGACTGGTTTTGTGCTCCAGGGTCACATATTATAATTAGGAACATTTAACCTAGATAAATGTGTGCTGTTAGATGCATATCCAATCGTTTGTGTGGAGAGTCAAAGCTAAAGCGCGATTTGCAGGACATGAAGCACCAGCGCAATCACTGGCATTTTTTTTTTTTGTGTGTTAATAATAGTGGAAACCTAAAATACGCCATCATTTTGGCTTATAAAGGTAAAAGACATCATTCAGAACTGCAAAAGGATTTATTTTTATTTTTGTGCATTCACAATATCAACAAAACATTGTGCTTCTGTAAAATTGCTAAAAAGATAACAAACGTGCTTTCTGCCGTCTCTGTCTTGAGGAGTGCTTCACAAAAATGATCTGAAACTCTTTAAATGACAACTTTTAAACGAAAGCATTCATGTAATAAAATCAAGTTATATTGCATGAAGTTAATGTGAAAATTTCCCCGACTCCGCCCCCGCAAAAAAGTATGTGGCATCAAACCTGTCTTCACATTTAACATAAAAAAACACAAATAAAAATGGTTTCAACTCAGTTGAACTGGCTGATTTATGAAAAAAAAAAAAAAACAAATGTTGGCAAAGTTATTGCCTTTCCTGAGCTAGACTAAATGGTATGTTACTATTATTAAGACTTATTCACAAGATGTTGTATTGACGTTTTTTTAAACCCCGTTGATCGATTTCATGATACATTGTGTTTATAATGCATTCAAATATTTTTCATGTTTATTTCATGCTGCAAATATTAAAAAGGAAAAAGGTCATTGATTCACATGCCGCGAATATAGTTATCTCACTACAAATTAAAGAATGTAAAAACAGATTTATTGTTTGTATTTTATTATAAAATTGACGGAATTTATAGGCTGAAATTTGCGTGCTACAAATAATGAATGGACTTGAAAACGTTAAATATTATTTCCAAGCATTTATACCGTAAATAAAACAGCTTGTGAATATTCACGTAACGTTATGTACTTCAACAAGTCAACAAAAAATCAACAAGTTTCTGTCTGTCTCGTTCCTGCAGAAAGTTCCTGGAAAGTTCAAGAAGCTTTTCTCTGAGCTGGAGCTGTTGACAGTAAGTCAAACCCTGTCTATAAAGAGCATAAAACAGTATTCAAATACAAACAGAGTTGATTTTATGAAATGCACATCAGTCAGTAAAGAGATTGACCTGATTTTTGACTTCTCTCTCAGGATCCTTCCATGAATCACAAAGCCTACAGAGACGCTTTCAAGAAAATGAAGCCGCCCAAAATACCCTTCATGCCTCTGCTGCTCAAAGGTACTGTAAATGCCCACTTCGTTACATCAGATACTATTTAGTTTCACTTTATAGTTTATTATTATGTTTAAGTTTATATTTGTCTTTATCATGTTTAATATATAATATTGATATTTCAAAGATACAACATTAAATTGTATTATTTCAGTATTAAAATATTATAATACTGCTTTTTATGACAGATGCTGATTAATCTTCTGTTTATTAAAATGCTATTGATATATAAAAATATTAAAATAGTCATAACAAATAATCTCAACAATAAAAACAAGGAATTTAAACTTTTTTAAATTATTTAAAAATTAATTTAAAATTAATAAAAACAGTTCAGACGTACGGAAAGTTCCTAAATACTGATAATACTGCTTTTTATGACAGATATGGGTTATTCCTTAAGTTTATTAAAACAATATTGATATTTTTTTATATACAATATAACATTTTATTTTATTATTTTTGTTTAAAAAAATAGAAAATATTTTTTTTAGTAATTTTATGTTTAATAAAATTATATTGATATATTAAAAATAAAAATAAAAAATATAGCATTTTTATTGTTTTAGTCTGTATTGTATTGTTGAAATATAATACTGATTTTATGACACATATAGGTTATGTTTAATAAAATAATATTGATATTATAAATTGTAACTTTTTCTGCAGTTCTGCTTTGATCAACTAATACTGTTACTGATACTGATTATTCTTAATAAAATAATAGTAATATATTAAAAAGAATAAAATATTTATTTTTTGTAGATTTTATTAAAAATAACAACAATGCATTTTATGACACAGTTTTTGACAAAGAAGATTTTACAAATATTAAAATAGCTTTTGAAAACAACAGTAATAATATTTAATATATGTTTATCACTAAAATATATGATTATTCAAATTTGTTTAATGGATCAATATTGATGTGTTAAAAATACTCAATGCTTTATTTTAATTTTTTTTATTTTGCTTTATATTTTTTTTTTTAAAATTACAATGCATTTTTATGACACATAGTGATTGTTACATAATAGTGATATTAAAAATACTGTAATAATTTATTTTTTTATGAAAGATTATTCATGTTTAATGAATTGATATTTTAATAATATAAATTATTTTGTTATTTTTTAGTTTATATTTTATTGTTAAAATATAATATTGTTTCTTTCATTACAGATATGGGTTATTCTTAAGTTTAATAAAATAATATTGATATATTATAAAGTAATACAATATTTTTTATATATTATTGAAATAAAATAATAATGATTTTTATGATAGATACTAATCATTTTTTTTTAATTAAAATAATATTTCTGTATTAAAATAATTGAATATTATTTAGGTTTATATTTTACTATCATTTTTGTTTAATGAAATAATACAAATATATGACAGATGTATCAAATTATATTTATGTATTAAAATATTTTATTTGGATTATTTTAGTTTATATTTTACTATTCAAATAATTTTAGTTTATGTATTATTTTTAAAAATAAAATCATGCTGATTTTATGATAGATACTGATCATTTATGTTTATTAAAATAATATTTGGGTTTTAAAATACTTCAAAATTATTATTTAGGTTTATATTTTACTATTAAAATATAATGCTGCTTTTAATGACAGATACATTATAATATTGTTTAATTAAATAATATTAATATATTAAACATGTATGAAAATAATATTTATGTATTAAAATATTTTATTTTTGTTTTATATTTTACTATAAAAATATTTTAGGTTATATATTATTATTAAACAATAATAATACTGCTGATCATTTTTACTATAATAATATTGATGTATTAATATTTTATTGTTTTACACTGATTATTTTTGTTTAATAAAATAGTATTAATATATTACAAATGTATGTAATAATTGTTATTATTTTAGTTGATATTGTGAAAATAAAATAATTTTTTATATATTATTGAAACACAATACTGATTTTTATTATAGATACTAATCATTTTTGTTTATTAAAATAATGAGGTGTTAATAATTGTTATTAGTTTAGTTTATATTGTATTATTAACTTGTAAAAAATAAAATATTTTTTATATATTTTTGAAACAAAATATTACTGCTTTTTATAATAGATTCTGATCATTTTTGTTTATTAAAATAATATTTCTGTATTAAAATATTCTGTTTTTATTATTTTGCTATAAAAAGTTAAGCAGCTTTTATTGACCCTGATTATTTTTAATAAAATAGTATTAAAATATTACAAATGTATGTAAGAATTGTTATTATTTTAGTTGATATTGTGAAAAAAAATTTTTTTATATATATTATTCAAACACAATACTGATTTTTATTATAGATACTAATCATTTTTGTTTATTAAAATAATGAGGTGTTAATAATTGTTATTAGTTTAGTTTATATTTTATTATTAACTTGTAAAAAATAAAATATTTTTTTTATATATTTTTGAAACATAATATTACTGCTTTTTATAATAGATACTGATCATTTTTGTTTATTAAAATAATATTGCTGTATTAAAATATTCTGTTTTTATTATTTTACTATAAAAAGTTAAGCTGCTTTTATTGAACCTGATTTTTTTTTTGTTTAATAAGATATTATTAATATATTAGAAATGTATGTAATAATTGTTATTATTTCAGTTTAAATTGTATTAACTTGTAAAAATAAAATATTCCATACTATATTCTGTAATTGATCACCTGATGTAAAGGAAATGATGGCATGGGTGTTGTAATGTTGTGATTTGCGTTGTTTTTCAGATATCACGTTCATCCATGAGGGGAACAAGACATTTCATGATAATCTGGTGAACTTTGAGAAGCTGGTGAGTGTTTTTTCAGTGATTGACAGCTGTCACTCATCACTCTTCAGATCCTCAGTGTTAATGATATTTCTATCTTGTTTTCAGCACATGATCGCCGATACGGTCCGACTCATTCGCCACTGTCAGACGGATCAGACAGGTCAGACTCTTCTCCTGCTGCTGCTCCAATAAAATATACAGTATCCCTTAGCATTTGGTGAGCTATCAATTAACTCAATCGATTTCTCCTCTTCCCAGGAAACGAGCTTCCTCCGTGTGACAGTCCTGAGGTGCGCTCCAGCGTCCATTACCTTCACATCATCGACAATCAGCAGACGCTGTTTGAGCTCTCACACAGACTGGAGCCCAGAGTCTGAGAGACAGCGCCACCTGCTGGACCCATTCAGACTCAACCAACACTTTAGCAAATGACTCTTGAGGAGCTCCATCACAGCCAAACCAATCAGTCCGCTTGAGCACACCGGTTGTGTTCTGAAACCAAGATAAAACATTTCTTTCTTAATGTACAACAATTATCGGTGGTCGACGAAAGCTTTTTCCTGTCCGACTTTTTCAGCATCGTTTTGTTGAAACGCAGTTGTCGATGTTATTTAACTTCTACCAGCACTCTGGACCATATTTATATAGGAATTTAATACTTCAGATTGATAGGGCTGGGCGATATCAATATAAAATAATGTATTAAAGTTGCTATTTTAATTTTACAAAATATATTAAATTTTATTGCTTAATTTTTCAGCCTTTGGACCATGTTTAGAGTATATTAATATTTATATATTTGGATTTAAAGGCTGATTTATTGAGTCTGAGGAACTGTAACTTCAACCAGTTGAGTTTAACGCAAGATTGAAAATCATGTGAACACAAGAACCAATTTAACAAAACAAACAGCAATATTAAAACTTACAAAAACGTATTGAATCAGTTTGAACTGATTCGTTGAAATAATCAAATTTGCATTTTGCATTTTAGTACTAAAGTTAAAATCAGAAACTTAATGTCATTACAATTTTGCTTCACTTTATGAAAAATAATATTTTGTACATTACAAAAGAGCAAATGTAACAAGCTAAAAAACTCATTGAATCATTTGAATCGATTCATCGTTCAGACAGTTCGAACTGATTCATGGAAACGAATCAAGCTTAATTGCGTTACTACTGAAACAAAATCACCATAATCGTGCTTCAGTTTTTTACTTTATAAACAAACAATAACACAAACAAATTACTGATTCATTTGAATCAATTCACTACTGAATCATTTGAATCAATTCACTACTGAATCATTTGAATCAATTCACTACTGAACTACTGAAGTTCAAAACAGAAACTTAATGGCCAAATGAAATACATTATATTTTGTGAACATAAGCAAATATAACACGCAATCAACTCGTTGAATCATTTGAATCGATTCATTGTTCAGACAGTTTGAACTTCTGAAGTTCATATCACAAACTTGACGGCAAAATAAAATGACCACAATCTTGCTTCAGGTAATTAATTTAGGATTTTTTGAAAACACTTAAGCAAATGAAAACAAATAATTCAATAATTTGAGTTGATTCATTGAATCAGTTTGAACTGATTCATGAAAATGAATCAAATTCTACTGCTACTGAAGCAGTTCAAGTTCAAGCCAGAAACAACATGGTCAAATAAAATCATCGTAATCTTGCATCAGTTCATGAAAATATGATTTTGAACACAAATACAAATGTAAAATGCGAACTTTGAACTGATGGAAATGAATCAAACTTGCATGTTAGGTAAAATCACAAACCTAATGGCCAAATAACATCACTATGTTGCGGAATATATGATATTTTATAAACACAAGAGTCAACGAATCCCTGAATCATTTGAATCGATTCATTGAAACAGACAGTTTGAACTGATGTAAATGAATCAAACTTACTTCTTAATTAAATTCATAAACCTATTGGCCAAATAACATTTCAATGTTGCTGAATATATGATATTTTATAAACACAAGAGTGAACGAATCACTGAGTCATTTGAATCGATTCATTGAAACAGACAGTTTGAACTGATGGAAATGAATCAAACTCACTTCTTAATTAAAATCATAAACCTAATGGCCAAATAACATTTCAATGTTGCTGAATATATGATATTTTATAAATACAAGAGTGAACGAATCACTGAATCATTTGAATCGATTCATTGAAACAGACAGTTTGAACTGATGGAAATGAATCAAACTTACTTCTTAATTAAAATCATAAACCTAATGGCCAAATAACATTTCAATGTTGCTGAATATATGATATTTTATAAACACAAGAGTGAACGAATCACTGAATCATTTGAATCGATTCCTTGAAACAGACAGTTTGAACTAATGGAAATGAATCAAACTTACTTCTTAATTAAAATCATAAACCTAATGGCCAAATAACATTTCAACATTGCTGAATATATGATATTTTATAAACACAAGAGTGAACGAATCACTGAGTCATTTGAATCGATTCATTGAAACAGACAGTTTGAACTGATGGAAATGAATCAAACTTACTTCTTAATTAAATTCATAAACCTAATGGCCAAATAACATTTCAATGTTGCTGAATATATGATATTTTATAAACACAAGAGTGAACGAATCACTGAATCATTTGAATCGATTCATTGAAACAGACAGTTTGAACTGATGGAAATGAATCAAACTTACTTCTTAATTAAAATCATAAACCTAATGGCCAAATAACATCTCAATGTTGCTGAATATATGATATTTTATAAACACAAGAGTGAACAAATCACTGAATCATTTGAATCGATTCCTTGAAACAGACAGTTTGAACTAATGGAAATGAATCAAACTTACTTCTTAATTAAAATCATAAACCTAATGGCCAAATAACATTTCAACATTGCTGAATATATGATATTTTATAAACACAAGAGTGAACGAATCACTGAGTCATTTGAATCGATTCATTGAAACAGACAGTTTGAACTGATGGAAATGAATCAAACTTACTTCTTAATTAAATTCATAAACCTAATGGCCAAATAACATTTCAATGTTGCTGAATATATGATATTTTATAAACACAAGAGTGAACGAATCACTGAATCATTTGAATCGATTCATTGAAACAGACAGTTTGAACTGATGGAAATGAATCAAACTTACTTCTTAATTAAAATCATAAACCTAATGGCCAAATAACATCTCAATGTTGCTGAATATATGATATTTTATAAACACAAGAGTGAACAAATCACTGAATCATTTGAATCGATTCCTTGAAACAGACAGTTTGAACTAATGGAAATGAATCAAACTTACTTCTGAATTAAAATCATAAACCTAATGGCCAAATAACATCTCAATGTTGCTGAATATATGATATTTTATAAACACAAGAGTGAACAAATCACTGAATCATTTGAATCGATTCCTTGAAACAGACAGTTTGAACTAATGGAAATGAATCAAACTTACTTCTTAATTAAAATCATAAACCTAATGGCCAAATAACATTTCAACATTGCTGAATATATGATATTTTATAAACACAAGAGTGAACGAATCACTGAGTCATTTGAATCGATTCATTGAAACAGACAGTTTGAACTGATGGAAATGAATCAAACTTACTTCTTAATTAAATTCATAAACCTAATGGCCAAATAACATTTCAATGTTGCTGAATATATGATATTTTATAAACACAAGAGTGAACGAATCACTGAGTCATTTGAATCGATTCATTGAAACAGACAGTTTGAACTGATGGAAATGAATCAAACTCACTTCTTAATTAAAATCATAAACCTAATGGCCAAATAACATTTCAATGTTGCTGAATATATGATATTTTATAAATACAAGAGTGAACGAATCACTGAATCATTTGAATCGATTCCTTGAAACAGACAGTTTGAACTAATGGAAATAAACGTACTTCGGTAAAAATGGGCATCTTAATGGCCAAATAACATCACAATGTTGCTTTAGTTTATGAATATATTATATTTTATAAACAAGAGTAAAAAAAATCACTGAATCATTTGAATCGATTCCTTGAAACAGACAGTTTGAACTGATGGAAATGAATCAAACTTGCTTGTTAGGTAAAATCACAAACTTAATGGCCAAATAACATCTCAATGTTGCTGAATATATGATATTTTATAAACACAAGAGTGAACGAATCACTGAGTCATTTGAATCGATTCATTGAAACAGACAGTTTGAACTGATGGAAATGAATCAAACTTACTTCTTAATTAAAATCATAAACCTAATGGCCAAATAACATTTCAACATTGCTAAATATATGATATTTTATAAACACAAGAGTGAACGAATCACTGAATCATTTGAATCGATTCCTTGAAACAGACAGTTTGAACTAATGGAAATAAACGTACTTCGGTAAAAATGGGCATCTTAATGGCCAAATAACATCACAATGTTGCTTTAGTTTATGAATATATTATATTTTATAAACAAGAGTAAAAAAAAATCACTGAATCATTTGAATCGATTCCTTGAAACAGACGGATGGAAATGAATCAAACTTACTTCTTAGGTAAAATCGCAAACTTAATGGCCAAATAGCATCACTATGTTGTTTCATTTTGTAAATAAATGATATTTTTTAAACAGAAGACATATCGCCCGGCCCTACAGTGTGAACTGAGACTGAACAAACAAACACACTGGTGTCAAAGGTCATGATGATGTCAAATAGAGCCAAGTACCTGCTTTCTACTCAATCCTGTTATTACGAGATCACGTTGAGGGTTATTTTATTTAATATTCCATATTTGATCTCATTCAGCCAGTGGTTTTTCCTGGACATGCAGTGACTGAAGCTTTTTCTCGTTCCCGTGAGCTGCCAGTATTATTTCCTCGTCATGGAGGCTCTTGAAGATGTTCGTTTCGTGGAGTTTTTCGCAGTACTGAAGCTCATGCATGCATATTGTATTTGCACTTACATCTTTGTTTGTACATTATCGTGTAAGAATGTAGATATGCGTTTATATATGTAAAGAGATGTCGTTTGCAAACACTCGTTTCTGTGCCAAGCACTATTATGGGAGAGCATTGCAATATGAGGAGATTTTAATAATGTTTTATAAAAGCCTTTAGCTGCAGCTACGAACCCCGAGAAAAAAAAAAAAAAAAAAAAAAAAAAACTCCTGACATGGGATCTGATGTCAAATCTAAGTTGAATACATCTGTTCAGATACCTCGATTTGTTGATGTTTAATGGGAGTTCTGGGTTTCTAAATGACCAGCTCAGGAAAGCGTGAGTTTTTCGGCCGCAGACGTACCAGGATTTTACAGATCCTGAATTTCATCTGTTTTCCCCACTGCCACATTTCATTCACAGACACACACCTAAATGTGCTGTGACTGAACACACACTGCTTTTCTTATATATATATATATATATAAATATCTATGGCACTTGTGTTATTTTGTGACATAATGTGTGCCATTCACAGAGAGATGGGGATCAAAGCTTGCTGTCTGATGCTTTGATGAATCTCACAAAAAAATGTCAGGGGAACACATTTCACCACAAAGAATAATAAGTAAATAAATAATGAAAAACATCCTGTTCCAACACTATATATATACACTAAACTTATTTGAGTTGACTGAACTGAAAATTTTAAGGCAGCAGGGTAACAAACTATTTTAAGTTTAGTCAGCTCAAATAAGTTTAGTAAACTTGAAATGTTAAGTGCTAAGTGACAACTTAGATATTTGCGTTGGCTAAACAAAAATTTGGTTTGTTAAACTTAAAAGCTGTGTTTGTTTCCTGGCTGCCTTAAAATTAAGTTAAATCAACTTTAATATCTTATTGTCACTTAGTAAAACTTAACATTTCAAGTTAACTAAACTTTTTTTGACTTGACTGAATTTAAAATTGTAAGGTGGCGGGGTAACAAATAATTTTAAGTTGATTCAGCAAATCTGTAAAAATAATTACAGTGTAAAACATTTAAATTAACTTTAATGATTTTGATTTTATTTGGAATTTTTTACTTTTATTTTGTAATTTAATTCAGTGCAGCAAATTCTAACATATTGTATCCATATGGTTCATTATTAAATATTATTTATTTATTTATTTACTTTAAAAAATGTATTTGGGGCAAAATATGGCTCTCCCCCCCCCCTTTTTTTTTAATGTATATATTGTTTTTATTATAATTCAAAATTATATTAAGTACCACAAATAGTGTCATGGCGCATAGTATACAATTATTATACAATTAATATGGTTTTTAATTTGGTGAATGTCATGAAAATGACAAAATATTTTATTTATGTGAAAATGCAGTATGAATTATCTTTATGTGAACATATACCTTTTTTTTTTTTTTTGACAGTTTTTTTGTGAGATTCACTCAGTACAGCTAGTTATTTTGAGGTTTTCTGTGGATGTAAAACACACTGAGGTTCCTGGTGGATTTTGGCTGGTCTTTTGCTGTAAAAGTAAAAGAACAGATTATTTTCAGTATAGATGAAACTGATTTGACCTGCCGTTGTCCCCAGGAGCACAGAAAGCCAGTGTGAAGACCGACATTTTGGGGTGTTGTTGTAATCTGCAAATGTAAATATAGATATGCTCTGAATATACGACTCGATGTTAAAAAAGACAGAGATTCAAAGCAATATATTTACAGTCTGTTGCTATAGAAACCACACACACGTCTTTTCTATAACCTGCATTTTTACGATAATGTTCAAAAGCCAATGTCAATAAAAGATTTATGTAACATTACATGCTCTTTTTATGATTATTATGTGAATCATGAGGTAAGTATTCCAAATTGTATGTGTTTAATCCTATTTTATTAACCAATGACTTTGCTGCCGATCTTCGATGATCCAATTCATCCATACTAATAAGCAAAAATTACTCAAGCTAATCTAACATTTGTTTTCCTTATTTTATTTCTGAAGAGTTGACATTTTTTCTTCTGTGGTCTACTGTACAGACGAGAATTTACTTTTTTCTAAGACTGAGGCTTTTGGTGTGAAAAGGCCTTTACATTTGTCAAAAATACAACTTTTTATTTTAAAAACAAACAAGCAAGCCCTGCCCAGATTTAAAAAGTAACGCAAAAGTAACGTAACGCATTACTTTCCATGAAAAGTAACGCAGTAACTTAATTAGTTACTTTTTAGGGAGTAACTTAATATTGTAAAGGAATACTTTTAAAAGTAACTTTCCCCAACACTGACTATTTGTATAGTTCACTATTACTATTATAGTTAATAATTTTTTTTTGTTTTTGTTTTTTTTGTTCTTCAATTTTATAAATCTCATTTAGTACTACTATGTATATATTATTTTTTTTAGGAAATTCGGTTCAGTACAAGTTCAGTCTTTGTTTAATTTATTTTTTAGTTCTATTTAAAAAAAAAATCTAATTTAGTACTACTATGTGTATCGATCACAATATATACGGTTCAGTACAAGTTCTGTCTTTTTTATTATTATTATAATCCCCCCTTTTTTATTTTATTTAATGAAATTAAATTCACTTCAACAAATGTTTGGGTCACACATTTCACTCCAAAGAGTAATAAGTAATAGAAAAATGTAAGTACAGCAAATGCATGATGTAAGGTTCACAATTTAAATACATTTTATCTGTATTTTTTATATATATATTATTATAATTTATTTGTTTATTAAAAAAATTACATTCAGTACCACAAATACTATCCTGAAAAATGGTTCACAATTTAAATATTTGTTCATATTTTTTCTTTTATTATTTTGTAAAAAAAATAATAATTCAGTAAGGCAAATGATGTAAGGTTTACAATTTAAATACATGTTTTATCTATACTATTTATTATTATTATTATTATTATTATTTAGTTTTTATCTAGTTGTATTTGTCAGTAATATCACAATCAACACTCCAGTGTAGTTGGTGAAGGAAACACACCTTTAAGCGGATTTAATGTGCGCATGCCCAGTGGCCATGGACGTATTGTGCCTAGAAGAGATACAGCTCCGGCCAGAAACTAACAATGCATTATATTGTTTACGTATTTGAGTTTTATTAACGTCTAGACCTACCAAAACCCGTTGCAATAATTCAAAAACAGTAAATATTGAACAGTGTTCTGCTATATTAATGTGCACATGCCCAGTAGCCACAGTTGTTTTCCTTCTAATCTTAACCATAGACATATATGTGACCCTGGACCACAAAACCAGTCTTAAGAAGCACGGTTATATTTGTAGCAACAGCCAAAAATACATTGTATGGGTTAAAATTATCGATTTTTCTTTTAATCCAAAAATCATTAGCATATTAAGTAAAGATCATGTTCCATGAAGATATTTCGTAAATTTCCTATTATATCAAAACTTGATGTTTGATTAGTAATATGCATTGAACTTCATTTGGACAACTTTAAAGGCGACTTTCTCAGTATTTAGATTTTTTTTGCACCCTTAGATTCCAGGTTTTCAAATAGTTGTATCTCAGACAAACATTGTCCTATTTTAACAAACCATACATAAAGAAAAGCTTATTTACTCAGCTTTCAGACGACGTAAGATTCTCACTTTTGAAAAAATTACACTAATGACTGGTTTTGTGGTCCATGGTCACATATATGTCCATGATCTTAACCCCCAGCATCTAGCCTTACGCCTGTTTCACACCTACTCCGTATGCAGTGTGTATTTTTCCGCATCCATGTTAACGGTTTGGGCAGTGGTTCTCGAACTTTTTACAGTGGCATACTTTGGGGCCATTTAACATTATTCTGAGTACCCCCACTTAGACTGAAAGGATCAAATTTCCCCCTTCAAATTGATTTACCCATGCAGTTTTTTACCTTTTATAGATGCGAATTTTAGGTCATAGTCTTAACATTCTATTAAGTGTATAATATATTTAAAAAAGCAGTAAATCAACATGAAGAGATTAGATATAAACTATAATCGCCAGTAGATGGCGGTAAGTCACTGTCTTAACTGTCATTGTTTTAGTACGGAAGCAAATTGCTGTAGTTCACTTTTTTCTCAAGGGCTCGCCTACACACGGAACAAATTAAGTGATGCATAGACCGAATTGCTTTAAGTGCATTCGACTTCATGCGGCGCCGAAAGAAATCGGCTGCCGCCTTACAAAACAATGCATTCTGGTAAGATCATTTGTCCGACTTTGATCGGCGCTGCAGCCGCCTTTCGATCACGTGTGCCATCAAAGTACCGTGAGAGCAAAACGAGAGCAGTCGCAGAGGTCAGGCGCTGCAGCTGCTTAAGCCTTGATGACGACACACTTTATTCTCATTGGTCAGACTATGTGACGACAAGCACGACGTGTGCTGCGTGTTTTTTCTTAAAAAAGTTCCTTTATGTAATCAATCTTTATATCGAATATCTAATATCCAAACAAAACATTAATGATGACAATGAAGATTAGGCGGTATGGTAAATAGAGGCCGTTTTTTTTATGGATGCTGTGAGAGGCTTCACTACACTTAATAAACTGCTTGTATTTGAAAAATGTCCTATAGCTAACTACAAAACCAAGATGCAAATAATAAACGTCATATTGCATTGCATTAAAGTAACTCACATACTTGATATGATCAACAAAAAAAGCAAAACGATTGTATAGAATTAATGATAGGGTAACTTTTTTTCTTTTATTTATTTATCTTATGTAGTTTCATTTCTTCTTTTTCTTTATTCCTTTTTTTTTGTGTATGTTTGCAATACAGTTTCATCCTCTATAAGTGTCCGACTTGACGGCCGTCTCTTTACTCCTCCCCCGACTGCAAGCGGCTGCTCTCGCCAGCCGGCGGCAGGCTAGTGTAGTGCATCTCGAACGCACCTATTGAGATGCCCTGAGAACCTCAGCGAATATTCGAATTAATGGCTTAATTCGAATATTGTTCTTATCAGGTAGTGTATTTGAAGTTGTTTTTGAATGATTCAAATGTGTTTTATGTGATTACATTTTTATATGAATATTGTGTATGAGTTTAAATGTATATTTGTAGATTTGTTACGTTTCCTGAACCTGTGGTTAGAATGGAATAGAGCTGTGTTATCGGGTTTGAAATGCATTTGAGGTTATCTTTGAAGGATTATTGAAGCGAGTTGATTTGGAAATGTTTAAAGTGACTTGATTTTTGTTAATGTTTGTGCTATGTGTATATTGGGGACGGATTGCCATGGTTTTGATTTAACGCGTCTCTTTATTTTTGAGTTTATTTGGTCTTTTTCGTTTTCCTTACCTGGGATGTGAGGGTTTTGTAAAGAGTTTAAGAATTTGTGTAAATAAAAGCTATTTATTAATCGATTGAAGGCCCTTGTAGTGAATGCTTGTACCCACACAACATAATACCTGTTATATTCAACATGTGCAGTCATTTGGATTTTCAGGGAAAACTGCGGTCTTGCTGGTATTTTAAACCTGAAAAATAACTTGCACAGGGCATGTTTCTGTATCCATAACAGTTTCTTAAATCAATCTTTATGAGTCTGATTCAATAAGTTTGTTAAAATGAACAGCAGCGCAATTTGCTAAACCACACAGGCCTCTGGAAAAATAAAATAAAAAATCAAGTAGGTTACTGCTCACTGGAGCGCTCCCCCTCACTGGAGGTAATGGGTGGAGATAAACACCTAACCACACCCTACCCCTTACCCTATCCCTAAACAGAACTCCATCCATTTGTTCACTCAGAGGTGGAGTTGGACCTCCAGAGAGGTGGAGCTTGAGGCCATTTGGGCTCTGCAGTGAGGAGCAGCCGCCTACTTGCATTTTTTTTTGTACACTTGCCTTTTCACGGCATTTTTTGTGACTTCTGATGCCCATTTGCTGTTTGCAAAACTCCACTTGAAAATACTACTATCTGGTCGGTGTATTTTCCTTTAAAATTGAAAATGGAATTAGCGTTCTTTTTCATTCTACAGTTTACATACATACACTACGTTTATTCCGGTAAGTCATTCAACATGTAGCCTATTCATTTGTATTTCTTCTTTTTTCTTTCTGACGGGTGGACTAAATTAAGTTAATTCTGTTGTTTTGTTTGTTTTTTTTCCTCCCTGAGAATGTTGTTAAAATCATGGAGCCATTGCGCAGTCATTGTGATTTGAGTAGGCCTTTGCAAATTATTAAACGGCAAACTGGCTAAAAACATAGTGATGGGGACTCAACTCCAAATAAGTCGGAAAAATCCAAAATCGCTGATATCTTCATGGACCACGAGCTCATTGTGCTTTCACAACCACCATTTGATTTTTATTTCAAATCTGAACGAACCTTGTCATAATTCAAATGCAATAAAATTACTAAATGCATTTGTATATATTAAAATGCTTAAGCAAGTGGCAAAACATGTAAACCAGGAGCGTCAAACTCACAGCCCTGCAGAGTTTAGATGTAGATAAATGCACCTGATAGGCTTACTTGGAAATTAACGTTACATGCAGAGAGATAAGCATAAATACATACAAATGTATTTAAAATAAAAATACAAAATACTGTGTAAAAAAAAATGTATTTAAATACAAACACAGTATTTTGTATTTTTAAAATACACAAAATACATGTGAAATTGGCCATCAAGTGCAGGCATCCCTATTAGGCTGAAATATATCTGGACATATTCTGAATGCAAAACAAAAATATTTAGATGTAGCCTACTACGATTAGACATGATCTTTCCTTCCCCCTGTAGGAAAAACAAAACATTTTTTCCCCAAACATCTTTTATTACGTTTTCAGGCACGTGCACAGGTAGGGCTCAACCTGTGCAGAGCACATGCCCTTTTTGTAATTACACCCGGAAGTGCCCTTTTTTTTCTTTTTTTTTATAAATAAATGCTATTGGTAACCCTTTACGTCTGTTTGTCTTTTTAACAAAAATTTAACCAATTAAAGGCATTAAAACGCGCATCTCTTAGAACCGCTCAAACTGTCAGTCAAACTTCACAACTCCGCCCCCTGAGCGCCGCTAACTAACAGCAGTAGCACAAGCACATCAGTCAGAGTCAGAGCAGAAGCAGATGAACGTCTTTGTCTTGTAACGGTAAAAGTAATGTTTTAAACACATTTGAATAGCTAGTTGACAGATTAAAAAAAAAAAAAAACTATCAAAACTGATTGGCTAACATGCAGCTAACGCTATTTTTCTACTACACATGTCGGTGCTTTTTTATTCTTTCATGTTTACTGAAGGCAAATCTGAATGATGCAACATTTTAACTTTAATCAACAAAGAATTGATCATGATGACACCCTTAACCTTAATGCAGAAAAGTGGCTGATCCAATGCTGAGTCCGCTGCAGGCAGCTCACGTGCATGAGTGTTAAGGTCGGCGGAGGTTGATTGGCACAAAGTGTTTTATGTATTTTGAATATACAAAATACTCATCTTAAATGTATTTAAATACAAATTACATTAGATTTTTCCCAAAGGCTTTACAATACAAAATACAAAATAGTATTTTGTATTTCAAAGAAATACATTTATCTAAAATACTGCCCATCCCTGGTTACATGGTATGTGTGTTGGAACTTGGAGTTTGACACCTTTGACGTAAACATTGTCTATAGTCTGCTTTCCTTTAAAAGGTAGTAGTCTAACACAAACGTTTTCAGTTAAAACGTAGCATTTACACAAACGTGTCGTGCATTTTCTTCTGCATTTAGAAATTTATTACATGTAATCCCGCTAGTCATTTGGAGCTTTTTCCAATCCCACGAGTGCCGTCTATAGCCTACACATTTTATCTAAAAGTGTATACCACTGCATGTGTAAGGACAGAGTTTTTCCTTTGCATCTTCCCACTTTTTTTGCTGATCTGGAATTTTGCAGAGCACTTGCTGTTGTCAGGACTGATCCTCACAATGAATCTTCACATAAAATAAACAATTCATTAGATGATGCATTCTCTTTGTAAAACCTTTTTAGAGCATTAGTTCAGCCAAAATGAAAATGGTCATCATTTATGTTCTTACAAACTCATAAAACTCTGGTTAATTTTTGGAACACAAACTCTCTTGATTTCTGTCTATCCATGTGTCCTGGATATCTAGTATTTTAGCTTAAAAATGTGCACAAAGACAGTGTAAAAATAATCCATATGATTCAAGTGGCTTAAGATACCCAATTCATTCTCAAGCATGTTTGAGATTCTGTTTACCACTTTTGATGTACTCTACATATTTGGATGATCAATGTTTGTATGTGAATAAAAGCCTAAATTAAAAATGGATTCATTTAATTTCTTTACGCACTTTTTGAACTGGAATATTTTGTTTGTACTTTCAGTGGATAGATAAAAATGAGATTATAAAAATATCCTGATTTGTGTTCCAGAGAGGAATGAATGAGCAAATCACAACAGAAGTTTCAATCAATTTAAAAGGGATAGTCCATTGAAAAATTCAGCATCCATTTTTTTGCTTAAACAAAACAACACAACACACAACACAACACAACACAACACAACACAACACAACACAACACAACACAACACAACACAACACAAGAAAATCAATTATTTAATTTATCATGTTCATGTTTTTTTTTATAGTGTTTTTCATTACTTTGCAAAAACATTTCACATTTGGTTATGGTGTCAGTAAAAATATGTAGATCTCGGACCCTTTCTCATAAGTTCAAATGTATAGTTCACCTAAAAATGACATTTACATTATCATTTACTTACCCTCATTATTTGAAACTTATTTGAGGATATGTTAGCTAGAAAGTTAGACATAGAGAGCCATGAATAAAGTGTGATCTTACCAAGCATGAGAAGAAGGAAGTAAAAGTCTGGACTCTGCATCTTCCAGCGCTGACGCCCACACAGACACGCACACAGTTTTTGTCAATTTTATAGAAGAGCTGTGGTTTGAATCCTGTGTAACTATACAGTTGACAAAACAGTTCAAATCTACACACAAGGCAGATTCAAATGGCCTCAATAAATACCTATCAACGTAGGGCTCACAAATTGAACCTGGTTTAGCACTACTCAGTGGACATTTCGTTTTTAAACTGCCACGAAATGTGCAGTAAGATACATAAAAACGGAGCTGCAAAAAAGTACCCAGAGGTACGTATTTTTATGGGACTGAGTTTAGTAAATCAATGATAAGTCCACAGGTGTTTACAAGTGTTAATAAGCTACTGAGTGAACCGACCTGTCTTAAGGGGGTCGCACACCGAACGCGAAGCGCAGCGCCGCGTCGCGTCGCGCCACGTCTTTAAAATTCGAACACATAGTTTTCTATGAGCATACGCACACCGGCGGCGCGATTCGGCGTCTGTCCGCGGCGCCCAGCTACGACTCAGGAAGCTGTTCAAATTTCTGCCGCGCCACAGAGCGCCATCTGCATAGTTTTATATTAAATAACATCATATTTGTCTCAAATCGTCCTATTAGATTAAAAAACAAGATACCACTGCTGCAAAATACTACTTACATTAGGTTTACAGCTTGAAAAAAATGTAAACCTATATAATTAATTCATATTTTATTTTCTCGAGACATTTTTACATAGGCTACGCAAAATCTAAAGTCCTATGTAACATTTGCCTGTCATTATTACATTCACTGTCTTTGACTGCCATCTATTGGATTTACAAGGTCACAACCGTCATTCAGGTCATTTAAATAACGGTGTAGCGGAGCGCGATGGACGACGAAAAACTGATCAAGGAAGTAGGGAAATAGAAATAGCCAGAATTATTTGCAACAAATCATAGATTCAACATAAGGAATTCATCAGCTTGGAGGAAGATTACCGATGTCATCGGTTTTTCAGGTAAGAATGTTCAATTTTGTTTACGTACGATCTGAGGTAAAATGTATAGTGAGCAACTGTATGTAATTGTACAGTACAATCATAAAATAATGTACAGTACAGGCATTGTCATTTCATGTCCTTAAAAATATCAATACTGTTGACCACAAAATGACAATTATTTTATTTTAAATACAAACCCTCATGTTGAATTAAGACTCCAATAAACTGCCTCAACAACAATACGATTATAATTGAAGTTTACAAAGAAATAAGTATACCTTACACAACAAAATAGCATCAGTGAGTGTTTGAACCTTCTGTAATAGTTGATATGAGTCCCTCAGTTGTCCTCAGTGTGAAAAGATGTGGATCATTCAGCAGGTAACAACACAATATTAAGAATTTTATGTGAAATATCTTATTCAGGACAGTACTAAATAAACAATAACATGCATTTTGTATGATCACTTTTTTAGGTAAAATAATTAACAGTTTGCAGATTCTGCAAGGCGTATGTAAACTTTTGACCTCAATTGGACGATAAAAGCACATTTTAGTTCATATTCATAGTGTCTCAAAATACTTAAGTAAACTTAGTTGATCTTCAGATATAAAATAGAGCACTTTAAGTACAGGAAGTGCACTTTTTTTCCACCTGGTTTTTTTCTTTCTATAATCTGTAATTCAGTTTCAAATTCTTTAAACTGGCAGATGAACATTGCTTTGCCCTAGCATTAACATTTTGCACATTGACAGATTTTCCTGCTGCTGCTTTGAAGTCTTTGTAAGAAATTACATTGCACTCTGCTCCAGTATCCAGTTCAAAAGAACGTTTTGTTTACTTTCAGCGTTTCTGTGTCCACTTGTGTTCTGCCACTAGTGTGGCAACAGTTACTGTGTCAACCTCGCTTTGCCTTGTTCAATTTCACGAACTTTTCTAATTGTGTTGTTTTACCCATTTGCCAGAAAATTCCTCGGTTCATGCCTGTAACAATTTACAGGCTTACAGGTTTAACAATTCAGTATTTAGGAGTGGGCGTCACAGTTGGGTGTACAATATGTTGCAGAAAGGTTCATAATTTTAATTAATTTGAATGATTTAGATTTTATTTAGATTTTTTTTTTTTTTTTACTTTTATCTTAAAATTCAATTCAGTACAGCAAATACTACCATGATGTACCCATACGGTGCATTATTGAATATTATTATTGTTTTAATTTTTTTATTTATTTTAATCTATTTATTTACTTAAAAATTTATTTGGGGTGAAATATGGCCTGTATCATCATCATCATCATCATTTTTATTTTTCAAAATTACATTAAATACCACAAAAAGTATGATGACATTTGGTTTACAATTTAAATTACATTTTTAAAAAATTACTCTTTTTTTAAATTGTATTTTAGAAAATTTAATTCAGTACTACTATGTGTATACAATTAAAAAAAAATAATAATAATTTTTGTGAGATTCACTCAGTTCAGTGAGTTATTTTGAGGTTTACTGTGGATGTAAAGGTTCCTGGTGTATTTTGGTCAGTCTTGTGCTGTAAAAGTAAAAGTTTAACAGTTTATTTTTAGTGTGGATGAAACTGATCTGAACTGCTGATGTCACCAGGAGCACAGGAAGCCACTGAGAAGACCGACATTTTGGGGTGTTGTTGTAATCTGCAAATGCAAATATAGATATGCTCTGAATATACATATACACACGTCTTTTCTATAACATGCATTTTTACGATAATGTTCAAAAGCAAAGGTCAATAAAAGATTTATGTAACATTAGATGCTCCTTACATGTTTATACTTAATCTATTGAAGCCCCCATATAAAGGGTCTATAGTGACACTCCTGCTACAGTCTCTTACTAGCTGCTTATCATTGACAAACACAAATCAGGTAATTGTAATAAATGTGGTTTACCAGAAACATGGAACATGTGCTATTAAAATGTGTGGCTAGTGAAAGAGAACAAATTTAACCAATACAGAAATTATTTTGTCAATTAAGACAGAGCTAAAGAACACCTCAGCACAGTATGAAGTATATTATGCAATTACAAATAATGTGAAAGCAATAGATTTAATTAATAGAATTTAAGTTCAAGTTGGAGTAAACCAATAAATAAATAAATTATTATTATATAATTATTTCACCCCATTAAGTAATAAAGAAATAAGTAATGAAAAAGTAATGAATAATAATAATTTTATTAAATATTAATTTAAATGTTCTATATTTTATAAAATCTAATTTAGTACTATGTGTATAGTTCACAATTACTACCATCCATAGTTAATACTTTTGATTTCTTTGTTTTTTGTAAAATAAATTCAGTACAACAAGTACTGCCATGATGTAAGTTTCACACTTTGATTATTATTATTACTTTTTGTAATTTAGTATTATTTTATATTAGGAAATTCAGTTCAGTACAAGTTCAATCTTTTTTTTTTTTTTTTCTATTTTATAAAATCTAATTTAGTACTATGTGTATAGTTCACAATTACTATCATAGTTAATAATTTTGATCATACATACATTATATATAATATATAATATATACACACACACACACACACACACACACACACACACACACACACACACACACACACACTTTTTGGTAATTTAGTTTTATTTTATTTTATAAATAATATATAAATAAATAAATAAATAAAATATTCATTTTATTTTTCAGTTTTATAAAATCTACTTCAGTATTGCTATAAGTATAGTACACAATTGAAATATATATATATATATATATATATATATATAATTTTTTTTTTTTTTATTATTCTGATTTGTTTTTATTTCGTAAAATAAATTCAGTTTTCTTCGGCCCCGAAACTAACAATGAATTACATTGTTTACGTATTTGTGTTTTATTCACAGTTGACACGAAGGGCAAAATTAGCTATATAGACCAAAACCACTTTTTGTACCAGGCTGTAAACATTTTTTTTTTTTTTTTTTTTGCTGTAAGGTTGGGCATTTTAATTATTTTTTTTTAAACCTTCAAATAACAAACAGGCATTGTCGTCTTCCATTGGTAAACACATTTAACACTACATCCAAGCAGAATATAATAAACAAAATAGTACAACATAATAATAAAATTAAAATAAACAAAACGTCAAATAATACAAAAACACAAATTAAATTACATTCGAGGGGAGGTTGGGCGTTTTAACATGGGGAGTTTATGGCATTGACTCACTTTTGGAGCCAGTCTCTAGCGGCCAGTCGATGAATTGCAGTTTAATTCACTTCCGTGTTGGTTTTAGTAGAGCGCGGGAGGTTGCTGCTTGCTCAGCACCTTTTCTGCAGAGCAAACTTGTGCGTCTCTGACTGGAGGGTGTTTTTAAATCATGCAGTGACAATCATAGACATGTCTATGGTGACAATGATTCCCCTTAACTGACTCCACCCTTCACTTTGACTCCAGCCAATCAGTCGAAAACGCTCCTCTAGTTTGACCTCGCCCACCACTTGCCTTTTCCTGCCATTGTTGTTGTAGCTTCTGATGCACATGTGCTGTTTGCAAACGCTACTTTAAAATGCTTGTACTTGGTCGGTGCATTTTTCCTCTAAACTTGAAAATGGAATTAAAGTTCTATTTTATTGCACAGTTTGCATACATATGCTGCATTTATGCCGGTGAGTCATTCAATATATATTAATTAATTTATTTATTTTTTTTCCATATTTTCTGGTGGCTGGACTAAATATAGCTAATTCTGTTTTGTTTTTTTGTCATGGTCATGGTGCCATTGTGATTTAAGTATGACAATTATTAAACGGCAAACTGGCTAAAAATTACTGTCAATTTACTAGGGCTTTAACACAGTGTGCCACGGTACACTAGTGAAATTATTCAATTTCACCTAATTGGTCTAAAACATTTTTTGAAAACTAAAATGTTGTCTGCGAATAATTTGCCATTGTCGAGTGTCCCAAGAGGTCGTCTGCGCTCTAGTGACACCGGCATAGTGATCCTGTCATACTCTTCCATATCAGTAGTTGGCAGCAGATAGCTAATTGCTTTGCATTTCGAGACGAGATGCCTGGATGTGACAGGTAGCAGTGACAGCGTGGCTAGTGACATTACGGTGACAGTGATGGAGAAGTTTTACAAAAGGAAAAATGATCGCCCTACATACACAACAGACATTTGCAACAGTTTGTTTTCACAAATACAGATTGGTTCTACGCACCCTTACAAAAATGTCCTGTGGTATTCCATATGATAACACATCAAAAGTACCACATACGATTTGTGTGGTAATTGTGTAGTATTGTGTTGTTTTTTGGGACATTTTACCACAGAATTTTGTTGTACAGTATGTAATATTCCTGTAATATTCTTGTGGTAATGTGTGGTATTATTTTCACATTTTTTGTAGTACTTACCACATGATTTTGTTGTACCGCATGTAATATTCCTGTAATATTCTTGTGGTAATGTGTGGTATTACTTTAACATTTCTATAGTATTTACCACAGGATTCTGTGTTGTACAGTATGTAATATTGCTATAATATTCTTGTGGTAATGTGTGGTATTACTTTTACATTTTTTGTAGTACTTACCACATGATTTTGTTGTACCGCATGAAATATTCCTGTGGTAATGTGTGGTATTACTTTAACATTTCTATAGTATTTACCACAGGATTCTGTGTTGTACAGTATGTAATATTGCTATAATATTCTTGTGGTAATGTGTGGTATTACTTTTACATTTTTTGTAGTACTTACCACATGATTTTGTTGTACCGCATGTAATATTCCTGTAATATTCTTGTGGTAATGTGTGGTATTACTTTAACATTTCTATAGTATTTACCACAGGATTCTGTGTTGTACAGTATGTAATATTGCTGTAATATTCTTGTGTTATATAGCCATATTTCTGCAGTAATAATAGGAATTTCTTGTAATAAACCTGCGGCCTTTAATTGTTATATTTTTGGAGTACTCTGTGGTATTCCTTCAACCTTTCAAGTGAGGGTACACTGTAAACCCTGAAAACATTGAGTACAATTAACTCAAACTTAATGACTTTTATTGAACAGAATTTTCTTAACCGCTTCTTCGCCATTTAACACAGTGAAAATTAATATTTAAAATACAACAATATATTGTTAATTGTGGAAAATCAGTTTCTACACACTGTAGAGTTTAAACATTTTCCACAATACCACAAAACTTTTACAACCTCAAAATGCAAAAGCCTTTCATTAACAAATATCAAATGTAGATGTAATTTAATACACCTTGATAAATTAAATACAAGTCTTTTTAACCTTTTAAAACAAAAGCGTTTTTGCCCTAAATTGCCCAGCCTCATCACTAACAAGAGTCAAGTAAATGTGTTTTATCAAGGCAAACCTGTAAAGGCAATGTGCACAAGGATATCTGGCTTCAAACTGAAAAGGACAAGACAGCAGCAACAATAAAATAACAAAATGCAAACACTTTACAAAATGATTTCTTGTTACATGTTTACATTCAATAACAGCTGTTAGTGATAAGGCTGGGTGCATATATAATGCCAAAAAATTAGAGCAGACAGTAATTGTGCAAACAAGTGTCACCCATTCAAAAGATGAGAATCCCTGAAGTCAGCTGTGTTGCAGTTTGAAGCGGTTGGCCAAGCCCAGGCCTGGTTCTACAGGGGTCTGAGCAAAAGCACTCTCACTTAAAGCTGTAATAATAGTGCTAATAAAGCTAGTGAAAGAGATCTAGCAAACTATCCCCGGAACATCTCCAAGATCTGGTTCATCTGACTCCTCCTGAATAAAAAAAAGAGAGAGATACAAACAGAAATTAATAACCAACTAACCAATATCAAGTCTAACATCATGGTATTTACACAACAGGTTGTGTCAAAGTAACTTTACAGTAATAAATAGGGCAATAGTGTGTCAATAATGCAAAGGTTCCATGTTGCAGCAAAGTCAGATTGCAGAGAGCAAGTGCCGTGTTGAAAAGTTTAAGTAGTACAAATGTAATGCGTAATTGTAATGTGTAATTGCGATCCATTGATTTAACAATGAGAACAATTGAGGGACTCATAAATAAGTGTCAGTAAATGTTTTCACCTTTTGTAATAGTAGGCAACACAATGCATGAGGTGTAAACTTTTGAACAGGAATGTTTTGAATGTGTACATTTTTCTTGTTTGCATATTAATGGAGTCATTTTTATAAATTCAGTCCTGTGGAATTTAAATAAACATCTGTTTTGTGAAATATTCAGGTCAGTACTAAATAAATAAAAAATAACATGCAATTTTCATGATCCCTATTACTTTTTATAACATTTTATAAAACTACATTTTTATAAAACTAATATTTTGTCATTGTACATTAAACTTAAACACCCAGAAAGCAGGAACCAATAATACAAACTCAAAGCCTAAAAAAAGCCTAGTTCCTTAAATAAAAGTTAGAAACTTACTTTCTATAGTAGAACACTAAAGACCCATGATCCCTTGGTCACTAACATCCTTGGTGGTCCACTTGTGCTTTTTCGATGTAGTGAGGTCTTCTGAAATGAAATAAAACAATTGGTCTGTGTAAGAAACTAAACATTATTTACAACATTACTCACATAATGACATACAGTACTTGTCTAGTTTGTAGACATTACAATTTGTAAATGTTCAAAAGGAAGACTCTTCAGCTCACCAAGGCTGCATTTATGTGCTCAAAAATACAGTAAAAACACTAACAGTGTCAACAAATGTTAAAATAACTGTTTAAACTGTTTGTAAAATACATTTTAAAGCGTAATTTATTGCTGTGGAGCAAAGCTGAAACTTAATTAACATTAAAAAAAAATAAGTATATTAGAATGATTTCTGAAGGGTCATGTGACACAACTTACACTGCCAAATCATGCTGGTACCTAACCTGAAAGAAAAGAAAATGTCAAAGTTTAATCCTCCATCAAAAACATTACAGTTCATCACTATGTAAACCTACCACAAATTGTAATGCAGTATAGTACAGTAAAAATGCAACGCTCCAGTAATGGAACTCCAGTCTTACAATTATTCCATAAGAAGACTAGAAACGGCCACATTTTTTTCAAAAGCCTTCTTAAAACACATTTAAAATATATATAAAACACTTACTTTGAAACCAGTGATGACTGTCGTTGAAAAGTTAAGAGCACAGATCCAACCTTCCTCAAGAGTCGATTCCCGCCAGCGCCTTCACCACACAAAGCCAAAGACGCTCAATGGTCTGGAGCCTTTGGGTTTCAGCAGCTACTGACACAAAAACAAAGAAATGAGTCAGACAATGTATATATCTGTACAAATTAAAATGTATTGATTTTTAATAGGTGATTATTTACTCATCAGTGTGTTGAACATGGCAAATCCAAGATGCAGAATGACTAGATTGATCACTTACAACAATCGGATGACAATCTGATAAAAAAGAACAAAAAAATATAATATTTTCATTATTAAATTAATTATTTTACTTGTATATGACTTTTTTCTTCCCTGTATATGCAGGTCTAAAGGTTGAGTTATATTGTAATTCTTTGTTATTAAAAAAAAATAAAATTATTATTATTATCTCTGTACACTGGTTTGAGTCTTTCCGTCTCTTGCTCGCTCTATCTCACACGCATCGAGAGAGAGAGAGCGAGAGCGCATGCGCGTTCAGTGTGTGCGTCAGTGTCGCGCGCTCTCTCAAATCTGTGAGACAACACAACTTAAATGTGAAAATGTTACTTTTGATAATTGTAAAATTAATATATTTTTTAACTAACGTTACCTTGACCGACATGAATGTGAGGTTTTCTCAATTCTAGCAGATCTGCGCAAATGACGTCAAACAGCATTAACGGTAAACAACGGTGCTGAAGAGCGGGCCATAAAAATAAAGACGGAAAGACTTGTTTATGTGAACAGTAGTTTTAGATATTGTCCATTCAAATAACAGTCCGTTTATTTTACACTTACGTACACAAAAATACTTTACCTGAGGAAAGCTCTTCCGTGGAGCGATGTCCACTCAATCAAAGGGAGTCCGGCTGTGCGCATGACGTGAACTGACCGCGGCTTATATAGCCTCTGGATCTTTCGCGGGCTTCGCACGTGAGGTGTAACATACTCAGTTATATTTATAACAATTTTATTCATTAAATTTTTATCATCTGAGATGTACATTTAGGTAATTATACCTTGTTATATTTCCCTGGCCCTAAATAAATACATACATAAACATACATTAAATATGTAGCCTATGTATGTATGTAAAATTATTTTATAATATATCAGTTACTTATTTATATAATTTATATATAATTATTTATATAACATATCAGTTAATAAAATATCACAAAAGTGTAACTCACTTAGCCTATTTCAGAACCAGATTTGTATTTGATCATAAAATCACGATTATAACATTAAAAATCATATTTTGCCAAAAGTTTACCATGTCATACTGAGGTATCAGTTTTTGCAATTGCCACATAATTCCTAAACCTTATATCTGTTGAAAGCATTTTATTAGCTCTGTTACAGACAGATACCATTCTATTTTTAGGGTGCAGAACAAACACACAGTCAGAAAGTGTTATATAACTTAGAGGAAGGGAACATTTTTAAATTATAAACAAAGTCCATGGTTGGCCTAAAAAAAGAATATAAATATTATTTAAAATAGTAATACAACTAAATAAATAACAATGACAGGGAAAAGGTTTGACATCTCTAAAGCATTTAATAAAAAATATATATAATAATTGTGTAATTAAGTTAAGTGTGTTTTAATCTCCATTGTGGGGACCAATTATTCACACAAAGAGTAAAACCTGAATTTTTGACATTTTTGTGACTTACTGGTATGGACCATAGTCGGGCTAAATGTATCTAAATGTGCCGTTTCTCAACCAGAATCGGGTCAGATCCGCAGATCCAAAGCTTAGCCAAATCCGGCAACCATTTCTGGGCCAGAGCCGGCCCGATTCCGCTGGCTACCTTTGCTTTCAAAACGCGATAAACGACTTTAAGACGAAGTAATCCTGTGACAGTGCACAACAAAAAGTGCTGTAGTAATCCTATCATAATTACCTCTGCTTCAAAACTTTGGTTTTAGCATACAAAAAAAAAAAAAACACACATAGGTCTATACCATCTAATGGTAAATTCTTGTGATGCTGTACAGTAGAAAAGTGCTATGGTAATCCATCGTATTTAGCTTGTGTAAGTATTACCACAAAAGAACAACAGAAAAACCACATATAGCATTTAATGGTAAATTCTTGTGATACTGTACAACAGAAAATGCTGTAATAATTCTATCATAAATCTATCTACTTTAAAACTTTGGTTTTACCATACAAAAAAAAAAAGAAAAACAACATATGCCATCTAATGGTAAATTCTTGTGATAGGCCTACTGTACCGCAGAAAAGTGCAATGGTAATCCTGTCATATTTAGCTTGTGTTGTATTACCACAAAAAAAAAAAAAAAAAAAAAAACAACAGAAAAACAACATATACCATCTGATGGTAAATTCTTGTGATACTGTACAACAGAAAATGCTATGGTAATCCTGTCATATTTAGCTTGTGTTGTATTACCACAAAAAAACAACATATAGCATTTAATGGTAAATTCTTGTGATACTGTACAACAGAAAATGCTATGGTAATCCTGTCATATTTAGCTTGTGTTGTATTACCACAAAAAAACAACAGAAAAACAACATATAGCATTTAATGGTAAATTCTTGTGATACTGTACAACAGAACAGTGCTATGGTAATCCTGTCATATTTAGCTTGTGTTGTATTACCACAAAAATAACAACAGAAAAACCACATATAGCATTTAATGGTAAATTATTGTGATACTGTACAACAGAACAGTGCTATGGTAATCCTGTCATATTTAGCTTGTGTTGTATTACCACAAAAATAACAACAGAAAAACCACATATAGCATTTAATGGTAAATTATTGTGATACTGTACAACAGAACAGTGCTATGGTAATCCTGTCATATTTAGCTTGTGTTGTATTACCACAAAAATAACAACAGAAAAACCACATATAGCATTTAATGGTAAATTCTTGTGATACTGTACAACAGAGAGTGCTGTGGTAATCCTGTCATAATTAGCTATGCTCATTTGTTGTGTGGTAAATTTATGTTGTACTGTTGCAATACCACAGGATTACCACTGGACATTTTTGTAAGGGCATTCAATACGTTTCGCAGTTCTTTAAACTGTTGTTTTCGCTTGCAAATCACGGTTCACAGGCTTGCAGTACTTTTGACCATATTTTGGAGAAAACAACGTGCCAAAAGTGTAAGCGCAGAGAAATGAAAGTTGGAAAAATACAGATCATATTTATTTTGCATTAGCTTGAAGCTGCAGTTTCAATATAGGCCTACACTTACGAGTAACATGAAAATGCAGCAAATGATTTTTTCTTACGCTTGAAAAGCGATTTACACCTTTACAAAGCTTCTCTTACGCATGCAAATTTAATTTACACTTACAGTCTCAAGTACACTTACCCAACTCTTACCCCGCGTATGCAAATCATTTAGGCATTAAAATATCTCCATACTTTCTTCAATTCCTGCCAGGAGATCAGCTCTGTGTTCATCCAAACAGGTCCGCATGCACATGCGGTGGTTTGTTTTGCTGATAATTCAATATAATCAGTCATATGAGTGAAAACAGCTTGATGTGACAACTATGATCAGTTTGTATATTGAATCTAATGTTTAATGTTGTTTTTTCCCCATATATGTTGCCTACATCCCCTGCTGACACTGGGTTCTGCTTCAATTTGCTGATCAATGTAGATCACTGTAGAAAAATGAGTAGCCATTAAAGGAACTCTTACCAGTCAAAATATCATTAAGCACACTTCTTTTTTTTTGACATTTGACAAGATTTTTTTTTTTTTGCGCCGTAATTATTTTTCCATTTCCCTTGAAAGTATTTCAAGTATTTTACATACCTTATTGTATTGTAACTTTGGGATTAAAATGACAGAGACATATTTTTAAAATGACACATTTTTGCTTACACTCAACAATAAATATGTTGTATATACACTCACTGAAAATAATACATGACAAAGATATTATGCTTTTAATCCATTACATTTAAATTAAAAAGCTCTAAAGTTATGCAATTTAAAACTATACAATTTTGACATTTTGCATTTGTGTAGAGCATCACAGCATAACTTAAGCATCACATTTGTGTTCATTATTATTCATAAATTATTACTTATTAATATTCATCACTACTAGTACTGTACAGGTAAGAATATCATCACAATACAATATGTCTCTTTAAACCTGCGTATTCGTATTATATTCAGAGATCGCTACTGCGCATGTGTCTATGATGTCGGTAAAACTCAACTCTGTCCCGGCTCTGCCCCCACTCCCCTCTTCTGCCCCATAACTTTCTCAACTCTAACACTCACACTCACACTCTCACACTCTCACACGCACACACGCGCGCACGCGCACCAGTCACTTTGTGCAGCGTTGGTCTGCCAACAACCCCACACTATTCATAGACAGTAACTAAACTGCTCTGACACTTTTACACTTTAGAAGCTCTGTTGCACTACATTGTTTACATTGTTTACGTGGTTTGCACTCTCTACCACGTGCCCTTACTTGTATATTGTGTTTTTAATTTGATATATTATGTTTATTTGTATTTATTCATATATTTTTTTTAATTCTATGTAACGGAGGCCAGCTGGTAGGTGCTGTGCAGGTAAACCTCACTCCACGATCTCAAGAGACGCACTAGCGACAGACGCTAGAGGTTGCAGCCTTTAGCCTCCTTGTTAGTGCGTCCGCCTCCCTTGCCGGAGACCCGGGTTCAAGACCCGCTCGGAGCGGGTTCTGTAGGACCCGGGTGTGAAGGGTTACATCTACCTTTGTATTTAATGTTACTGTTTGTATTTAATGTTACTTGAATGCACCATGGGTCTGAGAGTAACGCAATTTCAATTCTCTGTATGTCCTGTACATGTGGCATAATTGACAATAAAGTTGACTTTGACTTTGACTAAAACAAACCACCGTGCACGCGCCTAACTACGTCCATTATCAAAAAAGATAAAATTAACGAATATTTCATCATTAATATACTATTACTACTTGCAAACTTTCATATTCACCGCTGCAAATTCACTCAACAAAATGCTTTATTTATTATTTTTTTTAAAAGAGGTTCAACCACTGATCTATAATAGAGAACATTATATAGATCAGTGGGTTCAACAGTATCCAAACTATTTCATCATCCAAAAATCTTAAGGCTTCTAAAACTATCAATTTGTTTCATCTTTTTAATTTATATTGTTTAAGGTTGTTTTGTATTTATTTATTTTTTATTTAATTCTATACATTTATAACGCTGACATTTTTGTACTTTTGTGCTTTGTACCTTGGCAATAAAAAAAATAAAAAAATAAACGTCCAGTACGTTGGACCTGATCCAACTACGTCAACGCGCTACAGCCTGCAGCGAGGGGCCACTTGGAAATGATTGCTGCTGCAACTGCAATAGAAAGGAAACTGTGGTCTGCACCACAGGTGAATGTTCTCTGTAACGGGCTTATTTCGCAGAAACCAGCCATATGCTGATGATACACTGGGCAACTTTTTGAGCAATTTTATCGGGCAACTTTTTTTGAGCAATGTTACTTGGGCACTTTCTCATTAAAAATGGGTAACACATTTCTATCTGGAAAATTTAGATCTGTTGTGGGTTCTGTTTCACACCTGGCTGCCCGTTTACTGCAACATTTGCCAAAGTAGCCCGGCAACATTGCTCAAAAAGTTGCCCAGTGTATCATCAGCATTAGAGTAACAGAGAAACAGAGCCGCCGCTGTGCGGTCACGTGGTTCATGGAGCTCTCAATAGTTCCAAACAGCTCCGCGCTGTCTGTGTTTGAATGGGTTTAAGTAGGATAGACAGCAGTTTTACTATTTGCAGCAATTTCGAGTAATTATTAACACATAATGTGCATTGATTATGTATTGATAACTTCTCTGAATACGCTTTACAATCGCATTTTATTCTGTAAGTGATAAAGAGACATAATTAATATGTTCTCATACTCTTTGGCAGTCAAATGTGACTTAAGTAGCTACCTTAAGTGTAACTTTTATTCAATTAAATAATTGTAATATATAGTTCAGTTCTATTTAATACATATTTTGAGGAGTTTTTTGTAGTAAATAATGTGCAATAATGATCCTGACCATTTAAAAGATAACATTTTCTAATATAGTATTTATATTAGGCTACAGTTAGTGTACTATTTAAGGTTAAATACATCTGAATGTGTATTTGGACATGATCAACACTCTTTTTTTTATATGTTTCGATTTAACGATTTAATGTTAAATAAATAAAAGTCTTTTGTAAAGTTACTAGTACTTATTCCAATAGTAACTAGAGCTGCACAATTATGACAAATCCTAACTGTCGATTATTCATTACGATTATCACAATTTACATTGACTAATGTTTAAAATAGCTTTATACAATTGTTTGAAGCAACTGCATACCATAATTTTTATATAAAATAAAAAAGCAAGCGGAAAAACACAAGTATTGCTTTTCTCGTTGTCACAAATTTCAACTGCTTTGGTTTGGTTTCTTTAAATAATAAAATAATAATAATTATATATATATATATATATATATATATATATATATATATATATATATATATACACACACACACACAATATGCATAGGCAGTTTTCATGTTGCGGTTAATTGATACTGCTTTTATCACATTGTACGGTATTATCACAACATTTAAATTTATTTGCAAAAAAATGGTGTCGTAATACAGTATAACAGGTTTAAGTATTTTCTTATAACAAAAATAACTGAACATTTAAATACAAAAAAGCAATACATAAAGAAATTTATAAAGTTAAAAAGATGTACACAGATTAAAGTGCAAAAGAAATATAAAGACCAATAGGTATCACTTTACAGTTAGATCTCATAGTTAACCTTGGTTAAAGCCTTATTATCCACAATGAGCAATAGCTACATTTGCTACATAAGTTATTAATCTTTAAAAAAAAAATACATCTCTTAGTTAATGTTAGCTTATTAAATAACAGTTACAACTTTTGATTTGTTATGGAACATTGGATTTACCCAAGATTAATGAATGTTTAGAAGAATTTTTCAATTGCAGTTTATGTTAGCTAAAGAATTAACCAATGTTAACTAGTGAAGCCCTAATTTAACGTTGGACCGAAACAAAGAATCAAAACACTTTTAAAGAATATCTAGGCAAGGCAAGGCAAGTTTATTTATATAGCACATTTAATACACAGTAGTAGTTTAAAGTGCCGTACATAAAAGGAGTTAAAATAAAATAATCATTTAAAAAAAAAAAAAATAATTACAACAATAAAAAAGAATTTAAGAACAAAATGAATTAAAATTAAGTTAAGAATAAAAATGATTGGGCATGTTGTAGTTCGGATTAAAATGTAAAAAAATAAATAAATAAATAATTTTGAACATAAGTATTTGGTGCTGTGATGAACACCGTAGCAAATACACAAATCTGAATGGCTATTTAAATAATTTAAACACTTTTCAGAAAGAAAAAGCTGTTTTGGTATGCAGGGTTTCTGGGGTAACGGCTGCATTATTTTTAGCCCCATCTGCTCTCAGAGAATGAAAGTGCACTTTCATCCATCTTTCAAGTGTTCCACCATGTGCTTCTCATCCATGCTTGTTTACATTTAGGCCATAGGGCCACCGGGGGAAACAATCCAACACCCTCCATTGACTTTGTATTGCGGGAAGCTGCCGCCTTGGCATTTCTGACTTATAACAAAAAACAGAAAAAAAAAGCTGCTATGTGACAAGGTGTACAGTAAACAAGCTAAAAAACACAAAACGATGATGTTTTAGAAGATGCCGACACAAAAAGCGAGTGGACACAAATAGTTGTAGATGTCAGGGTTTTCATGTTGCGCAATTCAGTTGGATCATTTCTCCAACAAAAGAAAGGTAAGGAAAAAGAGCACTGACATAGACCAATACAATTTAGTTTCTCAATATATCCTCTCTTTTCAGGGTGGTGAAATAATAATTTGACATTAAAAACTGTGACCCAAACTGCACCCGCATTTTATCTCGTACACTAGGTAGACACTAATTTCTTCAAGCTTCAAGGCAGGAACCACCAAAAATCTCCTTATAATCTTTTTAATAAGCAGCAACCACCATTTAACCACTTACCAGACAGATTATTAACAACCTAAAGAACATTTCACTGAGCTCATGTCGGTGTGTTGAAAACATGATTAAGATCATTTAAAAATAGGCTAAAATAGAAAGCCTATAAATAAAGAAAAAATCCAGAGCAGGCCTGTAGAATATGAGTTGGTTTGCCAGGTAAAAATACAATTATAAGTAAAATGTCATAGTTAACTGTTACGTCCCAATGTGACATTGAATAATAGTCTTGATTCTTTTGTGTCTGTATTTTTTTTACCCAAGTTTTTTTCTTTGCTGTTTTTCCGCCCTTCTTTATCACATCTTTATATTTTTTGTAAATAAGCATCACAGTCTGTAGCAATAAAACAAGTTTGCTTGCTTTTTGCCTTCGGTCTTGCTTACTTTTAGTCACGCACCATGTAAAGGTGGGGTAATGGTCCAAACTGGTTTTATGTTTCCCTTCCCAGACCCTAGACATTTAATATCTATGGAAAGGTGGTATAACTGCAGTCTGACATGAAAACTATGCTAGTCATTGTCCCATAAAATGATAAATAGCCTAATGAAAATAATATATGTTAATTGCAACTACATTCACCCCAAGACCATGTTTTAAAACGGTCTTCAGACAGATATTAAATATTAATCCATACTGTAAAACAATTTCACCAGTTTCAACTTAAAAACTTAAGTTTAACAGCTGCCTTAAAATGTTAAGTTAAATCAACTTAAGTCATTTAAACTCATTTAAAATTTTAGCGGGTCCCCCTGCATGCAGGACCTCTGGTCTCTCTCACAAACTAACTCAGGCTGCTCAAGCCTCATCTGCCACAGCTTATTTTAAGTCATCATAAGTGTGATGTCAAAACAGATCGGGGAATCATTAGACTGACCAGCTGGTCACCGGTTCGGCCGATCATGTTGAAAATTGGCTAGTTCCGGTCCCTGGAGATTTTAACCTAAAGTTTTAACCTATTGGTGTTCAATCATTAAGCTAACCTTAAATCATCAAGAACTCACATAATAAACAAGAATAAACCAATAGTGTACATTTTATGAAAAATCTTAGCAAAAATAATAAAACAACCAATAATAATGACCTTTCAACACGCCTATTTAGTGCATATGCAAATGGACAAAAAAAAATTGCAGTTCCATCCCGTCAGTCCGTTTATATGTATAATTCATGCCTATGTTTCTGTCGCAAAACCATGGTTACAGTAAATCCATAGTACGTCCACAGGTGTTAACAAATGTTAAGATGCTGAGTGAACTGACCTGTCAGAGGCATTAAATGAGAGAGATACTATTTGGAACACTCTCAGGCTGTTTGACTAGATGTAATGTTGACATGTAATCCTTAACACTGTTATTGTCTTGCATTTATCTTTCCTCAGAGAGACACCATCTCCAGTTTGATTACACTGTCACCACCAAACCTGATGGGTTCTCTGGTCCTGTGTTCAGTGCAGTGGGTGTTTGTGATGACAGACAGATCTCTCACTACAGCAATGAAGAACAAACCTGGAAAAGAGACTGTTTGGATGCAGAAATCTGTTGCGAAGTACCTCATGATTTTAGAGACTGGTTTCTGCATCTGGTTAACACTCTGGCGAACTGCACAAGCTCCAGATGTGATGGTGAATCCTTTGGGTTTTATTTGAATGATATATATCTATATCCATGTTTAACGTCCAAATGCTTTTATGGGCCTCAAATTAATTATATTTTTTTTTTCTTCTAATAATTAGCTTTTTTAAATTTTTTATTTATTTATTAATTTACATGTTTAGGCCTCCATACTCTTCAGAGGAGAATCGGCTGTGGGGTTGACAAACATCCAAATGGATCAGTGATGAATTTCAATGCATTTGATGAGTATGGATATGATGGAGAGGATTTTATTGCCTTTGATACTGACACAATGCAATGGAAGGAAAAAAGTCCAAAGGCAAAAGAAACCAAAATGAAATGGGACACTGACAGATCTCACAATCTGTATCTCCAGTCATACCTCAACAAGTGCATTGACTGGATCTCCACATTTAATGCTTCGATAAGCAGTATGTGTTAGTCTTTTTGTTCAGAATCAGGTGCTATTTGAGTGATTCCAATATTCTGTATTCATGATGTGTTTCTTATTGCAGCTCCTCCAGCTGTTTACATGTTTGCATCTGCAGCTCCTCATGACCAAAGCAAGCAGATTCTGACCTGTCTGGCTACTGGTTTCTACCCCAAACACATAGAAATGAACGTCACACAAAGCAACATGAGACTTCAAACCTTCAGCTCGACTGCAGTCAGACCCAACGATAACCAAACATATCAGATGAGAACCAGTGTGAAGATAAACAGAGATGAGAAACGGGTTTATAAGTGTCATGTACATCACAACGGTCAGACATTTACAACATCATGGGGTAAATATGACCAAATTAACTGTCATTAGTTAATATTTTCTGCAAGTTGTTTTATAGTAGCTTCCTACTCCAACTGTCAGCTCAAAATTTCTCAAGACATATTATTTACTTGTTGCATGAATTTATGGAATGGTTATTTCATTTAAATGGTTATATTTTTTTGTCCTGCAGATGGAGGTCTAGAATCTACAAGTCCTCACTGGACAGTAGTAGCTGTAGGTGCTTTTGCAGCTGCAGTTCTATGCCTCTTGTCCTTAATCTACACAATCAGAAGGTGTAATGGTGAGTTTATATTAGTTAAAGTAATAATTGACCCAGAACTGAAAATTGTCCTTATTTACTCAACCTGACTTTATTCCATATTATATGCTAAAATATAATTTTTTGATAAACTCTAACATCATGTATAATAGCATGTTTCAAATGTAATTTTTTTTCATTCTCATATGTCTTCAACCTGAGATTACTTTAATGAAATGTGACCCTGGACCACAAAACCAGTGTTAAGTAGCACGGGTATATTTGTAGCAATAGCCAAAAATACATTGTATGGGTCAAAATTATCCATTTTTCTTTTATGCCAAAAATCATTAGGATATTAAGTAAAGATCATGTTTCATGAAGACATTTTGTGAATTTCCTTTCATAAATATATCAAAACTTAATTTGATTATGCATTGCTAAGAACTTCATTTGGAAAACTTTATAGGTGCCATAGAATGCATTGAGAGAATATTTTAAATTGTTCTCTGATATCTACATAGAAGGTATATGGCATAGGAAAGGGCAAAAAATCTCCAGAAACGATTTTACAGGTCCATTTACAACCTAGGATTAGCCCCTAGAATGAAATGCTCTGTTATTGCCTTATTTGGAAGCTTCATGAATATTAATGAGCTCTGCTCTGATTGGCTGTTTCACAGAGCGGCTCATCTCTATAGCTCGCACATGGATAAAAATATATATTTAATTAGGAGCTCTCGCTGCTTTTAATATGCGGTTTGTTGAATCTTCCGCTTGGTATCGTGGATATTTTAGTCTGATTACTGTGATGCACGATTCTCAAGATCTGTAAATCATTCGCCATCATCAGTGCAGTTATTTCTCCATCATTCACCATCATCAGCGCAGTCATCTCTCTGTTTATGTGGAAAGTGAAATCCTATGTGTTGCAATGTAACAGGCTAGCGCTAGCATTAAGCTAACCGTGTCCCTTGAGTGTCGCCTTGTTTAACTGTTGTGCTGACGTTAATGATAATTGGGCGATGCAAATTTAATAGTTACGCCCCCAACATTTGCATCGCCCAATCATCATTAACGTGGGGGCGTAACTATTAACGATCTCGGGGATGTTGCGTAACAGTCTGTGTTATGTTGGAATTGACCTATTTTTCGGTGGTCTTTTGCAAACACTAGATTTATATAAGAAGGAGGAAACGATGGTGTTTGAGACTCATGGTATGTCATGTCCATGTACTAAACTGTTATTATTTAACTATGCCAAGGTAAATTCAGTTTTCCATTCTATGGCACCTTTAAAGGCAATTTGGTCCAGAGTCACAAATATTTATTTAGCATTTAATAATATAAAGACAATGCTTTAAAATCTAGTATCTTAAAGGCTTATGAGTTTATGCTTACGAATGGGATTTATTAAGTGAAGCATATAATTATATATTGCATCATCTCTAGGCTTGATAATCAGTAATGGTAATGACTCACAGAACATCACCACAGGGTCAGGGAATCTCTGACTGCAAGTGATTCAGATCAACTCTGGCGTGGATGATTGACAGATCTCCGCTTGACATACATGTTGCTGAGAAGCAAGATCTTGGATGTGTCATCTACAATAATATCATGACATCAGTTTTAACGACACAGTATGTATGTCACTCACTCACTGTGCAGTAACTGCACAAAAACAGTTTATAATGCTCTTTCTTTTTTCAACGTTCTTTTTTCTTATCTACTTAGCTTTTTGAATTACCTCAAAATACTTACAGTTTTTCTCAATTGCTTTGGCTCAGTTCTCAAATGAGTTCAGGGGTTCGTTCTTCGTAAGTGGCTTGATACATCCGAGGTGAATTGACACATCTAGATGAGATCATCGTGCTAATTACGATGTGGCTAATTTGGTTCTTGGAGCACACCTGTTGTTGATGATTAGTATGGCTGGATTGAGTTGTCTAGGATTATTGCACGTTCGTGGGTTGGTTTAAAAGGCGATATGTATCGATAATAGATACACTGATCACAACCCCTTCGATTGGTTGACCAAATGGCAAAAGAGCGAGCTCAATTTTTTTTTCTCAAGGGGAGCAAAAGCTTTTATTAGAGGGTTATGGAGAATTTCAAACTTTAATAAAGACACCGGGAAAACACAGCAAATGCTGCAAAAGCCAGGAGAGAGGGCTGGCAAAAAGTAGTGAACAAATTAAATGTGTTAGTGCTGCCCATGTTACATGTTTTTTCCTTAATGTTATTTTATTTATATTTTTATTTTTGTATACACTACCGTTCAAAAGTTTGGGGTCAGTAAGACTTGTAATAGTCTTTAAAGAAGGCTCTTATGCTCATCAAGGCTGCATTTATTTGATTAAAAATACAGAAAAATAAACAGTTTTTTATTTTAACATACTTTAAAATTGAATTTATTCCTGTGATGAAAAGCTGAATTTTTATCAGCTGTTACTCCAGTCTTAAGTGTCACATGATCCTTCAGAAATCATACTAATATGCTGATTTATTATTAGAATTATCAATGCTGGGTAATATCAACAGTTGTGCGGCCAAATATTTTTTTATAAAATTCTGAATTGTGAGATAAAATAGGCAAATTTAATATGACGCAGTCTGCTGCAGCAGGTTTACGTTGCTGTCGCTTTAAGACCGGATGCACCGATCATATATTGTGACACATCTGTATTTCTCCCAACTGTTTAAATTCACTCACAGGACAAAACCGACCGCATTTGCATTAATACTCTCCAAGACGGTGCATTTTGACATTACTTTTCGTGTAAGTGTGTAGCAATAACATGCAAAAGTAAACTTAATTCAGTATTTGCACGCTGACTGAGAGGCGCTTTCGTTGAGCGCACTTTGGGTGTTTGTGTATGCAAAGAAACCAGCAGGCTTTCAAGTTCTGGCAAGACTTTTAAACACGTGCGATTACTGAATGTCACTTTCGTAATAATGCATCGAGTCAGTAAAATTCAACTGTAAGAGTCAACTGTCCCTGGACTCTGCAATTATTCCCGAGTCCGAAAAGCTTGAGTCCGAGTCAAGTCCGAGTCAAAACGCATCCGAGTTCGTGACAAGTCCGAGTCCCCTAAAAATTGAACTACCCCAACTCTAGCCAATTGCATGTGTTTTGGCACGTGTGCAAGTAAGTGTAGTTGTCTAAAATTTGCACAATTACTAAATCCACATAGCTTGTGGATCAAAACTGACAAGTTGATTCCCAGTGAAATCGTTACACTTTTAAAATCGTTCTCAACTTCTAAACATTATTTTATTGTGTGAGCCATTACATCCAAAACGATACGTTCAATTATCAAAATCTATTAGGATGCGTGCAAATTCTGTAACTAGCACACACTACAACCATTCCTTGTCTGATAAATTGGCATTTTCAGAATTTTTTTGGAAATTTTCCACAAGTTCACAGGAAAATTTCTGCCCCTTTGCAACCCTACTTGCCATCATAATAAAATTGGGATCACGACAGTGTTTGAAGTGGGCTTGTACGGACTTCTGTATTTAAGTCTTTAATGTATGGGCACTTTTTCGTGCATACAGGCACTTTTGACATGTTGCTGGCACTCAGAGTGAAAGCTGCAGTGTCTGAGTGATTACACTAAATCACACTACCAGGAGGGGTTATCTCTCATCCCGACAGATTGTGAATGAATGAAAATGAATTGTGAGTACTAAGCACTGGATCACAATCTTACCAATCAATCAAACTTGGAAACGTATAAAGAGTTTGGTTCCAAAAGCCGATAAACGGCAAAATCAGTATTGTATTTAATCGTATTAAGTCCATTTTTAATTTTACACAAAATGCGATATCTGTCATGTTATTCTGTCAGGTTTTCTCCCCATCTTTCCAAACTGTGACAAATACCAGTCTCCTTTTTCTACAGAATGTGATACTAAAGCAATAAGCCCCAAAAGGCTGTGGTTTACAGTGAATTTATAACAGCTAAAGGGCGTTGTTAGGCACAGCGTGAAGCCACTAGAAAGGTAAAAATGTAATTCCTCTTTAATTCACTTTAAAGAGTCAAATATCACCTCATAATGGGAAGGCTAATATTTTATCAGATTTTATTATTGATTTTTTTTTATTATTATTGATTATAACAAATATTTCCATGTCGAAAAAATCTAAGCAAAAATAAAAAAAAATAAATCTAGACATTTTGACCAGTTTGGCTCACACACTGAAAAAAAAAAACAGTTTTTATTACAGTGACATTGGCCAAGTCACATTAACTAAGTTTAAGAGTTAATACTTTTTGCAGACATACAATGGGGTTTAAGTGCTTATGTCTTAGCAAACAGTTGTTCAGAGAATAAAGCCGTTTCGGAAAATGTGCCAAAGCAATTGAGGGGAAAAAAAAAACTGTATTTCACACTTCAGCTTAAAATATTTAGCATAAGGCTTTATTGCTTTCATATTGCACATATGAAATTCTCTCACCCTGATCAATGAGAAATTGATCTTCTTGATCTTAAATTTAATTTATTTTTCTGCCTCTATTGCCAGTAGCACCAGCTGTGAGCAAACGTCTGGTTGTGCTGTAAATATTTCAGCATTTCTCTGTTACAATTAGCTGAAAAGAACCAGCATTTACTGACAAAACTTTCATAACTGTCAGTCTTTAGTCTTGTAGGCATGAATGACGGTGCTGATATTTACACTTGTTTACATCAGATTGAAAATATCTGAATGACCTACGACCTTCTGCCTGTTGTTTACAAAGCAGTCACTTGCCCAGCTGGTGTGAACCCCATCTTGAATGTATTATGAATGAATGAATGTTTTACAATCCTGGTCTTAGAGTACATTCTGAAATGTTGAGGCACTATAGAACCATGGTGAAGCTTTTTGGCATTTACATGGTTGCTGCTTGTTTAAAAAAGCACTTTACATTTGCTTCAGCGAACGCACAAGTATGTTTTTTGTTATCATTTGCACAATTCTTTGTTTCATTTTTTGCTATTTTTTTCATGAACAATACTACTTCAGTTCATGAATACTAACTCTGTTGTATAATATACCATGTTGTTTGTTGTCTTTATTTTTACCAGCTAAATAACTACATTTCTATATAAAAAAAAAAAAGTAATATAATGTTCAATTGCTTAAACAATGCAAATAAAAATAAATAAATAAATAAATAAAAAAACTTTTTCAAGACTTGTGTAAAATGTTCATTGTGCAATGGTCTATAAAACAATAACAAGAACAAACAAGAGACTCACAAACAACTATCACTAAACAACAACAAACACAGCTGTGGATCATTCAGGTAAGTATTAAGAAGAATCAAATGTAAACTTTTGAACAGGGTTATTTTTATAAATTCAACTATTCAGGTCAGGACTAAAAAAAAATAACATGCATTTTGTATGATTCCTCTTATTTCAGTAAAATAATTAACATTTTGCAGAAAAATCCTTCAGCTCCCACAAATTCTTTGGTTTTTCTGCATTTTTGTGTATTTGAACCCTTTCCAACAATGACTGTATGATTTTGAGATCCATCTTTTCACACTGAGGACAACTGAGGGACTCATATGCAACTATTACAGAAGGCAACTTCAAACGCTCACTGATGCTCCAGAAGAAAAAAAAAACATGCATTAAGAGCCGGGGGTGAAAACTTTTTGAATAGAACAGAGATGTGTACTACATTTGTGTCTTATTTTGCCTAAATGTCATATTTTTTTCATGTAGTACTGCCTTTCAGAATTACAGAAGACAGGTAACAACACAGTATTAAGAATCAAGCGTATGTAAACTTTAAAAATGGGGTCATTTTTATAAATTCAACTATTATTTTCTATTGTGGATTATCTGTAAACATCTTTTATGTGAAATATCTGATTCAGGTCCGTACTAAATAAATAATAACATGCATTTTATGATCCCTCTTATTTTGGTGAAATTTAACATTTTGCAGGTTCTGTCAAACTTTTGACCTCAACTGTATGATAAAAGCATATTTTAGTTTATATTTATGGTGTCCGAAATTGCACAGCTGAGTACACTTAGTTGAAGAAGTATTAAAAAATTAGGGTGTGAAAATAGAGCACTTTAAGTACATTATGGAAGTGCACTTTTTTTTTTAACCTGGGTTTTTTCTTTCTTTGTACAATCTGAAATTCAGAGTTTTTCTTTCAATCAGCAGATGATCTTCACTTTGTCTCCATCTTGTGAGCAGAGTATGCAACTACTGCTAACATTTTTCACTGACAGATTTTCCTGACACTGCTTTAAAGTCTTGGTTTTGTTGCATTCCACTTCAAAAGAACGTTTTGTTTACTTTCAGCATTTCTGTCCATTTATCTTTTCCCACTAATGGGGCAACAGCTACTGTATCAACCTCAGTCTGCTTTTCTTCAATAAAACCTATGAACATTTCTGTGCTGCTCTTGTTCAATTTCATGAACTTTTCTCATTGTGTTGTTTGGCCCATATGCTGGACACTTACTCAGTTCATGCCTGTTACAGGCATACAGGTTTAACAATTATTCACACCAGTCCATTTAGGAGTGGGCATCACAGTTGGGTGTGCAATATGGTGACAGGAAAACACTGGTAACCAGTGAAGGAAAACTCAAGACTGGACTAATGAAACCTGCGACAATTACCCTACTATCCAAACATGAATTTGACTGAAATAACAGATCTAAATAATAAACAATATTTACAATTGCATTTAGACATTTAGCAGATGCTTTTATCCAAAGCGACTTACAAAAGAGGACAATGGAAGCAATTAAAATCAACAAAAGAGCGATAAAATGCAAGTGCTATGACAAGTCTCATTCAGTCTAACGCAGTACACGGATCAAGGTTTTTTTTATTTATTATATAATAAATAAAAAGAAAATGGAATAAAAAAGAAAAAGCAAGCCAGTGCTTGCTTTTTAGTGCTTGCTATCTATCTATTTTTAGGCCTAAAAATAGATAGATAGAATACAGCAAGAACAGAGAAGCTACAGTTATTTTTTTATTTATTTTTTTTAAGAAAACAAGCAGATTTTTTTTAAAGGATAGAGGGAGATATAAGAATAAAGGGGTCAAATAAAAATGAAAGAGATGTTTTTAGCCGATTCTTGAAGATGGCCGAGGGTAGGGCTGGGCGATTTGGCCTAAAATCAAAATCTCGATTAATTGAACATTTTAACCCGATTACGATTAATGAACGATTATTTTATTCAATTAATAAAATTATATTTAATTATATTTAAATAATATTTATTTTTTTGTCCTCATAGTTCACTGACAAGTTTTGCACAGTAAATATGCGCACATATTACAAGTGAGAGATTGATGAGAATGAAGGGTGCACACACTATCTACTATCTAAGATAATTTATTGAACATCAGTGTTGAACAACTGAAATTAAAGCACACATTGCTTAAAACGAAAAGTCACATTTTTCTTAAATCAGTGAAAATAAATAACTTGCACTTTTGGAAACAAAATAAATTATTTACAAAATAATAATACATGTTAAACGCAGAAAATAAGCAGTATCTCTTCTAAATAAAATTACTCTTGTATATCCTGTAAATACTTTTTACTGTATAAATACTGCTTAAGCTCTCCATCGACATGTCGGCGGAATAATGTTACGTAATGGAGCGGGGTCACCTGACTCCACACGCAGTAGTGTTTTTAAAGGGAAAGTAATTGAAATAATTGACCTGGAAAAATTTGATCGATTATAGGTTCTGAATGTCGATTTCGATTACTTTTCGATTAATCGCCCAGCCCTAGCCGAGGGCTTTCTATTTCCATTTATATCTAGCAATTCTGACTTTATAACTTGCAATTGTGTGTTTATATCTCACAGTTCTGAAAAAGTCAGAATTGTTAGATACAAAGTCACAACTGCAAGAAAAAAAGTTGTGAGATATAAACGTGCAATTCTGTGAACATATCAGTCTTTTTTTTCTCCTCAGAACCGGCCTTTATAACTTGCAATTGCGAGTTTATATCTCTATCTATTTATATCTAGCAATTCTGACTATATAACTTGCAATTGTGCATTTATATCTCACAGTTTTAAGAAAAAAAAGTCAGAATTGCGAGATACAATGTCACAATTGTGAGCAAAAAAGTCTGAATTGATCAGAGTTTATTTCACACAATTCTGACTTTATAACTCGCAATTGTGCATTTGTATCTCACAGTTCTGAGAAAAAAGTCAGAACTGTGAGATATAATCTCGCAATTCTGTAAACAGTCTTTTTTCTCCTCAGAACTGGACTTTATAACTTGCAATTGCAAGTTTATGTCTCACAGTTCAAAAATTCTGAATTGCGAGATACAAAGTCGCAACTGCAAAAAGTCAGAATTGTTGTCAGAATTCTTGTGAGTTAAGCAAGTCATATGAAAGGTACATTTAAAGTGAAAGTCTGTGAAAGTGATTTTGTGCATTTTTGGGATAGCACAATAATGCGTTCACTTGCAGAACGCAAGCTTCTAGAGGCACATAAGTCTGAAGTAATGAATTTAGGTAAAGGGGTGCAGAGCCAGTGGTGGTTTTGAAGGCAAACATTAATGCCTTGAATTTTATACGAGCAGCTATTGATAGCCAGAGCAAATTGATGAAGAGAGGTGTGACGTGCGTAACCTTCAGTAATTATACCCAAATTCATTAAATAAATCGACATTCACTGATTACTTTATAGTTAACATGTAATCTACTTTTTTAGAAAATGGAAATGAGACTGGAGTCAGGAAAGAAAGAATGAGAGGGAAAAAAAACATATAGATGCCGAATATAAAGCTCTGACAATTAAAAACTGTTAAAAGTCTTTAGATACTATAGACATAAAAAGGCTGTATGTTTTTTTTTTTGGGGGGGGGGGGGGGGCAGACAAACATTATTATGACAATAATGTTTGTCTGCTCATGTGTTAATAAATCATGTGTTTTTAGTCAAGATGCTAAATATATTTAGGGATGGCCCACTACCTGAAAAGAAATTTGTCTGGAGCACATGACCTCATTGGTGTATATCTTGCAAAACAACACTTATATGAACTGTATTCACAATTAAATATTATAGTAATACCAAAGAAAAAATATATCTAGGTATCTAAATTACACGTTTTACAAAATGTGGCCCACTTTGCCTGCACCCTAATTAAACTTTCACACATTTTGACGACAAAAAATAGGGGATTTCATGCAAGGACAGAATTATGTTTAAAAACAAATTAAAAGTCATACTTTAATTCTTTAATCACAAGAATTCTTGCATGGCTGTACAATGCAAGTAAATAATTAATAAAGCCACAAGCATGCAACAGGTCATCCTGATTTGTCAAAACTTTACCTGTGCCGTTTTATGCTTTTAACACATTTGGTAAAGCTTATTGTTTGACATTCATTGTTTGGGGAACATACATTTTGTTTTATGTTTCATACATTTTTTAAAACATTTAAATATAGTTATGTAATAGCCTTTTCTAAATTCATTCAAATCTGAGAAGTATTTTAGATCATAAACAGAATAAACAAAGGAGGAGATTTAAAATATCTACATTTATGTATGTAGTATTTTGCTAATAACATAATATTATTACTCAAATCATACATAAAGCACTCTTTGGTTATTCCATTCATTGCATCTAAGGTTAGAGTGAAACTATCAGTAACCACAAGCTTCTCTACCATTCAGTCCTGCAATGCTTTTCAAAAAGAATGACAAACTATGTCAAAAGAAATTGTCTGTATCTTCATATAAATGTTTGCATAGATAAAGTACATTTTCAAAATAAAATTTTGAATGCAAAAATTTATTAGAGGGATATATATCATTTTATATTTTAAACTGCATTTCTTTTACTTTGAGGAGAATAGGACATTTTAGAAAGGGTGTTCAGAAAACAGTATTTTTTATCAAATGTGTGATTTAATTTAGTTCTTAATATTTGACAAGGGTAGCTTGACTGGATGAAGGACAGCAATCTCACTGACATTTTTTATACCTGAAGGTATTGCATTAATAACAGTTTAAGAACAAAATAATAGCTTTGGATAAAATTTGTGTTTTAAATTGAATGAATTGTTGTTATATTACCACTATCATCCATTAGATCCAATACTGACCAAATATTTATATTTTCCCAGTCCTCTTAAAACATCGAAAGACGCTATAATTGTGGGAGCAGCATTTAAACGAGAAAAAGCAATTCAAGTGTCGTACAACGTAAACAAAAGATGGAAGACGCGTCCACTGTGGAAGAAAGCAAAGACGCGTTGTCCCTCTCTTTTGGTTGTAAATTAACTTATAAGCGCAGGTTTTCATCTGGGGGGACGTTCTAAAACGCTTAACGTGAAAAACGCTTAACGTGGCTTAACGTACGTAAAAAACGACCAGGAAACCCTAAATTTGTGTCAAACCTTACTTGGAACAAACACTAACTACTATCAAAAGAACGAGTCCTTATTCCACAGATAAAGTGAAGAATATCACGTTAAGCGTTTTCTCCCCCATAGAAGCCCATTATAAGGAAACAGCTTAACGTGGTTTAACTTACCTCAACAGCGACCAGGGAAGACCAAACTTCTGTCAAATTTTACTTATAATAAAATACTTTATGCTGTCAAAAGAACGAGCTCTTAATATTCAGCATATAAAGTAATCGCCCCCCATAGAAGTCCATTTAAGAAACGCTTTAATGTGGCTTAATGGAGCTGAACAACGACCGGCAAAAAACAAATTTTGGTCAAAAGTTACATATAGGCTAATAAACACTTGCTGCTGTCAAAATACGAGATCTCATTCAGCATAAAAAGAGAATATATCACGTTAAGCGTCCCCCATAGATAAATAACTTAACGTGGTTTAACGTATCTTAAAACCAAATTTCTGATGTTACATAATAAATACTTGCAGTGTCAGTGTTTATTATATGTAACGTTTGACCAAAATTCGTTCAGCTCCATTAAGCCACATTAAAGCCTTTTTTTTAAATGGACTTCCCTGGGGGGCGATTACTTTATATGCTGAATATTAAGAGCTCGTTCTTTTGACAGCAGAAAGTATTTATTATAAGTAAAAGTTGACAGAAGTTTGGTCTTCCCTGGTCGCTGTTGAGGTAAGTTAAACCACGTTAAGCTGTTTCATTATAATGGGCTTCTATGGGGGAGAAAACGCTTAACGTGATATTCTTCACTTTATCTGTGGAATAAGGACTCGTTCTTTTGATAGTAGTTAGTGTTTGTTCCAAGTAAGGTTTGACACAAATTTAGGGTTTCCTGGTCGTTTTTTACGTACGTTAAGCCACGTTAAGCGTTTTTCACGTTAAGCGTTTTAGAACGTCCCTCATCTGGGCTAACCACACCTATTAAACGGGAACTGGTCCAACACCCCCCCACCCCCCCTCCCCCTCCCCCCTAAAATTTTGGGACACCCCTCTGGCTTCGCCACTGCTGGGGGAGCATGCCCCCGGACCCCCTAGGTTTGGGGAACTTTGGGCTAAGCCCCGAATACATCGTCTGGCTCCGCGCCCCTGCTTGTACTGACTGATCTTAAAATATATCAGTGCCTTTGTTTTGTCTCAAAATACACACCAGTAATGTTTTCTTTTAAGGTTTAGTCTAACTGGTTTAGTCTAAGCCCTGTTGGTGAAACCAGGCCTTAGGTGAATTTAAGTGCAAGTTTTATAATCATTGTTCAAAAGATGACAATAAGACGATCAAAGTGATAAGTCATAGCAGGCAATCAGGAGGAGAACTTAGACTGAGAACATCAGAGATTGTATTACGGTTTGAATGTATAAAAATATCTGCATACCTGTGCACGCGGGGTGACGCCATTGTTGTTTTTCCAGGAGCAAGGATCATATTTTCTAGGTCGTTTCCCTTTCTTTTGTCTGTGAACTGCATTATAATTACAATGACAATTAAACTGAAGCGAGGTGCATTTGGCTGTATTTTAACTCTATATACCGCAAGCGCTTGAAGCTTCTAGAATAAAGTTATTTGACATTCGAGCGTTCACAAGTAGCTTACTGAGTTACTCAAATGGACAGGCCTGTGTGAGAGCTGAATGAAGTAATGATGCACCTGCGCAAAGACCGCTATTGAAATTGTAAGAAATGGAAGCAGATCGAACGCAACAATCTGCAGGTTCATGATGCCCTCTGCTGGTTACAATCAGAAGAACTAGTACAAAATTCATAAATTTCAGCAAGTCAGCAAGAAGGTAAATCAACAGAACTTTATCAAATGTCTGTGACATTTCTAGCGGTGAGAATTCAACATCTAAAATAATTTAAAATATTTTTCTAAGTAAAAACTTGATTTCATAGATGCACTAGCCCTCAACACCGAAGAGACATGCCAGTAGGGGAAAAAAGTTGAATAAAACTAAACATCCCAAAATTGCAGTAAATCAAGGTTGACATAACAACCTCTTAAACATATACAAACATGATTTTTTATTTATTTACTTTTATTTTACTGGGAAGTCTAATTGAGATTAAAATCTCTATTACAAGAGAGACCTGACCAAGGCAGCAGTAGGATATTTTAAAATACAAAAAGTATACAATAGAACAATATTACAATAATATAATAACAAAAACAATCACAAGTCTTCATTATCACTCTCTTTATGATGCCTTTACATTCATTCAAATTCATAAATAAACCAATACCCTTTAAAAAGGTGACTTCAGTATAACAAATTAATAAAATATTTAGTAAAATGAAATATTTGCATTGGAGATGCTGGTTTCGGCCGTATCATGTCCTCATGCATCCATGTCTTCATCTCATATATAAAACACCTGCTAATGCATTCGCATTTGTGTAAAGTAGCCAGGATGTCAGGTTTGGATGCACACAGGGCAAAAGTACAAGATACCTTCAATGCCTAGATTCATTATATAACTTCATGTGTGGCAGTAATTGCATTACTTAATCACAAATATTTCAAGGTAGAGCGTAAAATTTGCTAATATCTTTGATATGCAGTAAAATGAATAAAGTAACCAGAACAGTACAGTAACAAATTCTTGCCTTCTATTTATGAAATGTTAAGACCACTATATGCCTGGACAGGGTTGCCAGGTCTGTGTAACCAAACCGGCTCAAATGCTAAATCATAGCCAATATGATTTGATATCTGAATTTCAAAACCCAACATACAGTATGCCAAATTCATACCTAAAAGACACATTTTACAGTTACTAAAACTGTTTTACACTATTTCAACTTTTAAACCACTAGTAGCAATCATTAATTTTGTTTTCACAAAGGAACAAAACTCATATTATAATACATTAGTAGAATGCAAAATATTTCAGTTCAGTTTTTCAGTCAATTACAATGTATACAATATATCTCTAGGCCATTGATTTCAACAGAAAGCCTGTAATTGGCCACTATACACAATCCAAAAACATGCGGTCAATAGAAAACTTTGCCTTTGTAATTAGAAACCAGAGCGCACACACAAATATTCACAGGAGCATCTAAAATCAGTGGCTACAGATAGTACTACTGGTGGCCATACTGTAAAGTTTGCCATGTGGGAAACCTGGAGTGGAGCTGGAGCAGGGGGCTACAAAACATGTGGGAACACTTTGCTGAAACCCCATCACTGTTCCACAGATCAGTCACAGTTCATTTTGTTCATCGGCATGGTTACGGATGAGTAAACAAAAAGTTGATGATGATACAATAGCAGTACATGTAACCTAAAAACAAGATACAGCAACATTTTATAAACGCTTCAGCTTGAGTACACAAAGATGTGCTTTTTATTTATGGATGGATAGTTATTAAAGGATTAATTCACTTCCAGAACAAAAATGTACAGATAATTTACTTTGCCATCCAAGATGTTAATGTCTTACTTTCTTCAGTCGTTAAGAAATTATGTTTCATAAGGAAAACATTTCAGGAATTATCTCCATATAGTGGACTTAAATTGTGCCCCCAAGTTTGAACTTCCAAAATGCAGCTACAAAGGGCTCTAAACGATCCCAGCTGAGGAAGAAAGTGTCTTATCAGGCGAAAGGATAGGTCACTTTCAAAACAAATTGACAATTTATATACCTTTTAACCTTGAATGCTTGTCTTGTCTCACATAGTCATAGTCTAGTCTCAAAAAACTCCCATTTCGTTTTCTTCTTCAACTTCAAAAATTTCCAGCATCGCTCTTTTACATTTTTTTTTTATTTATTTATTAGGCCTATTTAATTTTTTTTTTTAAAGGGCATTTGATCTTCTTTGCATGTTCACTTTTTAAACACTGGGTCAAGACTTCTGCGGTGATGTAGGACGATTTTGAAGTTGGGGAAGAAAACGAGAAGTTTTTGTTTAGAAATTTGAAAAAGAAAATTGCAGATCGTTTCACTAGATAAGACCTTTCTTCCTCAGCTGGGATCGTTTAGAGCCCTTTGAAGCTGCATTTAAACTGCATTTTGGAAGTTCAAACTCTCGGGCACCACTGAAGTCCATTATTTGGAGAGAAATCCTGAAATGTTTTTCTCAAGAAACTTAAAGAAAATTTTGTTCTGAAAGTCTACTACTCCTTTAATTCAGAATTCGGACAAATAATAGTTATTTTAGTCTATGTGCCTGGACCAAACTTTTACAGTTCTGTGAGTGACCAAGTCTTCTTACTTGCAGATTTTAATAAATGCGACATATCTACTTTGTTGCCAAATCTTGAACAATACATAACCTGCCCAACGAGACTGGTTAAGACTCTGGATAAAAGTTTTGGTAATGTGGAAGGTGCATATGTGCCAAGATTACATCCACCTCTGGGATGCTCGGATCACAATGTTATCCATCTGTTACCAAAATATAGGGAACTATTAAAGAAGAATAAGCATGCCAAAGACTCAATAGAACAGTTAAGAGGCTGCTTTGAGTGTACGGAATGGGACTTATTTTTTAATGATCATGATTGTTGTAGTAATTATAAATTGTTGGATGATACAATAGCCTGTTATGTTAATTTCTTTCTAAACTCTGTTGTTTAATCCGAGGATGTCACAATCTATAAGCCATGGATAAACAAAGATTTGAAACATTGTTTAAATCTGAAGAAGATTGCTTTCTTCTATTGTTCTTCTAGAATTCTATTGTTATTCCGATATCTAAAATACCTCATGCAAAACTGTTAAATGACTTTCGTTCAATTGCACTCATATCAGTTCTCTGCATATGTGTAAGGAATTGTCATCCCAAATTGAGAAGTTTATCGACCCCACGCAGTTTGCCTACGGGGCCAATCGAAGCACCATGGATGCCTCTCTTACTCTTTGAATAAAGTTCAACATAATTTTGATAATCATTTAGTCAAATATGTTAAGAACATTTTATTGATTTCTCGTCTGCTTTCAATACTGTCCAACCTAAACTTATTTTAAAGCATCTTCACAATTAGATGTTAGCAGTAGGTTGATTTTATTTATTAAGGAATTAAAAAAAATAAAAAATAAACCACACCATGTTTGTATTAATAATGCCATGTCTGACTGCTTGGTTTTAAGTACTGGGGTACCCCAGGGATGTGTATTGTCTACAATATTATTCTCTGGATACCTCAATGAACTGCAGTGATGATGATGATCCTTCCCTTATAAAGTATGCCGTTGATATAGCACTGGTTTCCTGTCAGAAAGAAATGAATAGCCCTTCATATTTTGAGTTTGTTAAGAGTTTAATTGGTTGGTTTGAAAGTAGCTCTTTACATTTAATATTGGGAAAACAAAAGAGCTATGCTTGAGGAGTCAAACAAGAATAGTAGATACAAGCCCATACAAACCAGTCATAAAAGGAAAAATTGCAGAGCAGGCATAAATTTCAATTATTTAGGAACAAGTATTGACAATAAACTCAACTTTGAAAGTTATGTAGAGTCTGTATATAGAAAGGCAAGACATAGTCTCTGTCTTCTTAGTTTTAATGTTAATACACAGACTCTAAATATGCATACAGCTCAATGATTGCAAGCATTCTTACATATAATATTGTCTCATGGTAATATAACAGTTAAACAGAAGAACAAACTTTCACAAATAATTAATCAGGCAAATAAGATTACTGGCTATAAACAACATTCACTTCAGGTCTTATTCGTTTGTTTTATGGTGAAAAAACAAAACAAAACAGCAATTGTGATTTTTAAAGGTTATACTCATCCCCTCCACTCTACTTTTGAAATGCTTCCATCAGTGCTCAAGCTAAAAATTCCTCTGGTCAGATATATAAAAATAATATATTAATGATGACTGAGTAAGTTAAACTTGTGAAATTTTATGTTGTGTTAACGTGTGACATTTTGTGGATGTATTTATATCACCAGTGTCAAAGACAAATTTCCGCGCTGTGACAAGCAGAATGGACAATGAAGTTGCACTAAACTATCTACTCATCTTATATATCCCTTTGGTATCTTCACAGACCTGGAAAAGATACAGCATATTATCAAAACTTCATCTCTAACACATTCAGATATCATGTTTTTTATATATGTATATCAACATGTACTGATGCCACATTCATTTGCTATAATCTCTATTTGTTCACATTTTTCTTCACATTTTTACTGTCATACAGTATATATTGTTAATCTGTCCATCCCTTGTACATACATGTCTTTAAAGGGGTCCTATTATGCTTTTTCACTTTTTGATTCAGTGTGTGGTGTGTATGTAAGTTACAAATATCAAATTCAATAATCAATAAAAGCCTCCAGTAAGAGCATAGTAGGATCTCTTTTAAAACACAGATATTTGAAATTTTAATGCAACAATATCATGCTGAATATTTATAACTCACCACTTGATCTTCTTCTTTTGCAGCAAATCCAACAAATACAAACAAGTAATAAACATGGACCTGCTAATCCTAATGCTACAGCAATCCCCGGTCTTTGAGGTTGTGGTTCACAGTTAGAACATTTTTTATCTGCAGAATAAAAAATAATAATAAATAACTATTTTATAACAACTGTTTCTTAAATAAACATTATAAATTGTGGAAATGTAGTAAAACAGCTTAAATGTAATTGATTGTGGCCATGCAACAATAATCTATTACAGCATTATCATGTTCTCTTGCTACATATTTATGGTGATATTTACCCCATTCTGCAGAAATTGGTTCTCTCAGACTGTTGTGAATGACAAAACAGTCATAAGATCCTTTGGGGTTTCTGTTGATCTTCACACTGATTCTACGCTGAAAGGTTTCATCCTCATTTGGTCTGATTTCAGATGATGTTTGATCCTCAAGAATATTTCTGTCCAACCTAATGTACATCTCAACATCTCTGGGATAGAAACCAGTAGCCAGACAGATCAGATTCAGCTTACTGTCATCATCAGGAGCTTTCTTTGCATAGACGTAAACATTCGGTGGAGCTGGAGCAGAAAATAACAATGCAATTAACAAACAAACATTAAACTTTCTGTAACTGCTTTCTGTGCTGTCAAAAATGGTATTCTTCATTTCCAAATCACATTTTGTGCACCTGAAAGATCATTGATGATTTTTATTACTTTAATAACTCAAACAGTTAAGTTTAACTTAACGCCATTAAGTTATATGAGATTGAAATAGACTAGCCTATACATAAAAAAGTCATGCAGGTATGAATATTTAAACATTGCTTAAAGTGTAATCTGTGGTGATGACAATGATGATAAACAACATCTCTACCATGACGAAAACACAAATACACACAACAGCTAATTAAAGTCATGCGATCAGAACTTACTCCTAAAGGTGTTGTTAAATGTTAAAATCCAGTTCATGCAGTCTATGAGGAAATTTGTGAGGAAAGGGTTTTGTCCAGCTTGATGATGTATTTTGATGTATTCTATGATTTTATTTGTCCATGGAAGAGGGTGGTTGAAGTTATATGAAGAACAATCCTTTCCATCGTATGCATAGTTATCAAAGGCTGTCCAATTCGTCACTGTTCCATCAAGTTTCACCACTTCACAGCCAGTTATTCTCTGGAGTACGTGAAACTCTAAAACCACACAACATCATTATATATATATACACATCAAAGTACCTTTAAGCCAAGTCATTTCACGTGGCAGCATCTTTGAAATGACTCCAGGGCATTCAAGTGCAGCTCCTCTCTCTTTATTTGGGGAAACATCAAATTCTCCAAAACTGCACACTAAGCTTACGATAATTTTTTTTTTTTTTTTAACTTTTTCAATTTATTGTTTTATTGTCTAAGTTATCTATTGACAATATGTTGTGATTGTTTTTTATGATTATTTTGACTTCCTTGAATTACCATTGTGTATGAAATGTGCTATATAAATAAGCTGTGTGTGTGTGTGTGTGTGTGTGTGTGTGTGTGTGTGTGTGTGTGTTTGATGCGATCTAAGAAAACCCAACAAATGGTGAAATTTGACAATTTTTTTTATTACCAAATTCAAAACCTTTCCAAAACTTTTTTATTTTGTGCATAGCTTTAATGTAGCAAAAGTTTCGGCTATCTGAAGCTGGCTGAGAGCTCCAATTTTTAGGAATATAATTTTGAGAAAAACTGGTTTAAGAGTGAGACGGGTTTTCACTTTCTGTTCAGGGGTTTAAAGAGAGCTGTCTGTCAATCAGGCGCGCTATAATGCATCATTACACAAACAGGCTAACCTCTGTTTTCTGTTATTTATCATAAGCATAGTCTCTGATATTTTGATCACCCCTGTATGCTTAGATAGCAAAAAAGTGTACATTGCAAAGTGATCGCAGCGCAACTGTTCACGCACCGTGCATTAACAGACTCATCTGACTCCTTTGTTCAGTATCTTCATCATCCAATCTCTAATCTCTGGATGTGAAATAGTCAATTTAACATCTTTTAGGGCACTGACATCACCAAGATTGATAAAATAAAAAATAAATAAATACAAAAGTGCTCAAACTTAGTTTGCCATAGTTTAAACCGGACTGGCGGGAATGTGCATTGATATTAAATATGTTACATGGTTTATTTTTATAGGTAAACTGTCTTTGAGATTTTAAGGGAAAGCACCTCAACCACAATTCTTAACATAAGAGAAAGACTGCAATAAATCACTGTTTTTCTGCACTAATTTCTGCACTGAATTTCTCCAAGATATTGTCAGAGATGCTAGACAAGATGTTATATAATAATAATCTAATGAAAATCTAATTTCAACATATTTTTCTGAAAATGTCCCACACTGTAAAACTTTTCCCTGTAAATTTACAGTATAATACTGGCAGCTGGGTTGCCAGCCACATTCTGTGTTTTAACAGAACAGAACTACATTTACAGTATTGTGCTGTAGTCACCAGTATCATGCTGTAATTAAATTTGTTTACAGTATGTACTGTAAAACTTTTCCATTTCAATTTACATTTTGGCAGCATGACTTTAAGTACTGTAATATACTGTTATGCCACTTAATTTTACAATATTACAATCTGTACAATGTTATATATTGCATTAAATTGTATTTCTACACAGAATATATTTTTTCCTAAACCAGGAAAATTTGTACATTTTTTCCATATCAGTAGTCTCAAATGGTAATAGAAAATAAAGGTCTTAGAATTTATCATGTTTATTTCTCAAGAGCAAAGGCCACGCAGTAAAATCCCCAGAGTAAAATCAGAACATTTGGTCGCTCTCTAAATAAGTTGGAGTTAAATTAACACTAATGCATTAGCATTAATGATGAACAACTGTTAACAACTGTTAAGTACAACAGATTTCAGCCATGAAATCATCTGAAATAAAATAATTCATTAAATCTCTTAAGATCTGATTAAACAATAATCACCAGATTGACTTTATTTCTGTCACACATCTACCGGAGCTCTTAATGATGCCACCATGATTTTTTTTATTGATATATATATATTTTCATAAGAAAAAAGCACTAAACTCACCAGAACACACTGTAGACAATTCGCACATTGCCAAATCATACAGATTCTTTAAGAACGATTCTCTAGTTTCAGGCGGTTCGGCAGGAGCTTTGTTCCAGACTCCTACAGTGAGATTGTCTCTTTCCCAGGCTCGTTTTTCATTACTGTAGTGAGCGATCTGTTTGTCATCAGATTCAGCCTCAGCAGTGAACTCAGGAAATGGACCTGCTTTAGTCAGGGCTGTATACACGTAGTAGAGGGAGTGTTTCTCTGAGGTAGACAAAAAGCATAGACCACAATAAAAGAAGCTGCAAAAATGCGTTTCCCCAGCCAGATAGCATGTAAAAAATAATGTAGGGTCGCACCTGCCTGCCATTCGTAAGTTCTTAAACTGGAATG